>NW_024881316.1:50815761-50885761 GCF_018691265.1 Tyto alba | reverse complement strand
CCAACACCTTACCGGCGCCGGCACCCTGCCAACGCCTCAACCGGGCACCAGCACCCCGCCAGCACCGCATCCGGGCACCAGCACCCCGCCAACGCTGCACCAGCTGGGACCCGGCCTGGGAAAGGCGCTGCGGGTCCCAGGGGGTCCCAGGGAAGCGCCGCAGGGCTGTGCCGGGCCGGTGCGGCGTGCCGGGGTCCGCCGGGACCCCCCCCCAGCCCCGCTGCAAGGCCGTGCCAGGCTCCCAGCCGGCGCTGCGGGGCCGTGCCAGGCGCGCTGCCGTGCTGCGGGGCTTTGCAAGGCTCGCGCCCGGCGCTGCAGGATTGCACAGCACCAGCACCCGGCGCTGTGGGGCCACGCAGGGTTTGCAAACGGGGCTGCAGGGCCGCGCAGGACCAGCACCCAGCACCACAGGGCCACTCAGGACCAGCACCCAGCACCGCAGGGCCACGCAGGACCTGCAAATGGTGCTGCAGGGCCATGCAGCACTTGCAAACGGTGCTGCAGGACTGCGCAGCACCAGCACCCAGCACCGCAGGGCCACTCAGGACCAGCACCCAGCACCACAGGGCCACTCAGGACCAGCACCCAGTGCTGCAGGGCTGCTCAGGACCAGCACCTAGCACTGAAGGGCCACTCAGGACCAGCACCCAGCACCGCAGGGCCACTCAGGACCAGCACCCAGTGCTGCAGGGCTGCTCAGGACTAGCACCCAGCACCGCAGGGCCACTCAGGACCAGCACCCAGCACCACAGGGCCACTCAGGACCAGCACCCAGCACCACAGGGCTGCTCAGGACCAGCACCCAGCACTGCAGGGCTGCATGAGGCTCCTGCCTGGTGCTGCAGTGCAGGATGCGGCCCCGGGGCCCAAGGCAGAGCCCACAGCCCACGGCTCAGCACCCGGGGCCAGAGTGGGGGGGGGCCCACGTCCCGCCTCGCCTCCTTTACCACCCGGCAAAGCTGGGCCCCGCGGTGCCCCCCGCCACGGCCGCCCCACGCCGAGGGGCCCCCGAGCCCCAAAAAGCCCCGGTAGCACCAGGCGTGGTGGGGAGGTGAGGGGGGGGGGGGGGGGGGATGGACCCCCCAGGGCCACCCCCCTGCCTGCCCCCCCCCCCCGCCGCCACCATCGGTCCCAGCACCTCTCAGCACCCTGGGGCCGCCGGCGCGGCTCGCTGCCAATTAGCCAGCACCCCGCAGCGAGCGGCCGGCGGCCCCCCCCGCCCCTGCCCGCCTGCAGCCCCCCCCCAGCACCTTTCACAGTTACAGAGAAGAGACGGCGACGGGCCGGAGACCCTCGGCGAGCCTCCCCCTCCCCGCGCCGTAGCACCAGTCCCCGGAGCCCCTCCGCTCCAGCACCGGGCACAGGGTCCGGCCACGCCAGCCAAGCGCCGGGGACGCTGTGTGTGTGTGTTGTGTCCCCCCCCCTTGCCCCCCCCCCGGCACCGAGCCGGACCCACAGCTGCCAGACAAGTAGCACCATCCACAGCAACGCCAGCACCCTGCCTGCACCCTGCCTGCACCCTGCCTGCACGCACCACGGCTCCCCTCCGCACCGCAGCCACCGCGCACCTCACCGGCACCCAGCGCCCCGGAAAAAAGTTGGGGGGGGGGGGGGGACGACGACACACACATGACACCCAACCCCGCTTGGGACAAGAGGAGCGATGCGCCCGGGCGACGCCGGGGTCCCATTGCGGCTCGCCGGGGGCCCATCGCTCTCCCCAACACCCCCCCCCCCAACTTTGCCAAGCGCCTCGACCCCGCGGATGTAGCACCAGGGGTTCGGGGACCCGCAGCCGTCCCCCGTCCCAATGTCAGAAGCGCCCCAGCCACGCTCCATGTGTGTCCCCCCCCACCCCAGCTCCGTCCCCCCGCGGCACCGCCACAGCTCTGGGCACGAGCCCGATGCGGAGCCCCCCCGTTGCCCCCGCGCCGCCCCGGCAGGGAGGGGCCGGGGGGACCCAAACCGGCCCCGGCCCCCCCGGCCGGGGACGCCACGTACACAGAAGAGCACCAGTACGTTTTGTGCGCGTGGCGGGCGGGAGGAGGGCGGGGGGGGGGGGGGGGGGGGGGCGCTTCCTTTTAGGACAGAAAAAGGTTATTGCATGACTCGGGATGGAGACGCTTCCCGCCCGGCCGCCGCCCCGGCCCCCTCCCGCGCCGCTCGCTCGGAAAGGCCCGGCACGTAAGGCAACATGGAAGCTGATGTCTCGACTCACCCCGCTGTTTAAAAGCACCATTATGAAGTCAGGTTGTACAGTAGTAACAGTACCTTTTATATATATATATATCTATATCTCATATCTATCATATATATATAAACTGTAAACAAGAGGTAACAGCGGCTTCTAGAATTTGCTTTCTTCAAGGTTTCCTGTGTGGTAGGCACCCAAAATACTGTAGAAAAGGTGTGTGTTGTGGTGTGTGTGTTCTCGGCTTCCCTGCCAGTTGGGTTGGCTCCATATCACCAGTGAACGGTGCTGGTGGAAAAAAAAAAAAAAAAAAAAACCAAAAAAAAAACCCAAAAAAAACCAAAACCCAAAGAGTGAGGCTCAGTGGCTGGCGTGGCGGAGCTGCTCCCTGCCGCGCTCCCCGCCAGCTCGCCGGGCCGGGGCGCCGGGGCGCAGCGCAGCGGAGGGGTCCCCCTCGCCCCCCGCCTCTCCCGGCCGGGCTTTTCCCGCTGCCCCGTTTCCCCTCCCGCGGGAGCGGGGCTGGCGACGGCGCCTCGTCCCGCCCGCCGCTGCTCCCAGAGGCAGAAACCAAACCAACAGAAAAACCCAGCCAGAAGAAGAGCGGAAAATTAAAAGGTTACCCCAAAAAAAAAAAAAAAAAAAAAAAAAGTTTTGGTTTTTTGTTTTCTTTTTTTTTTTCTTTTTTTTTTTCTTTCCTTTTCGCTTTGCTTTTTTGTTGTTGCTGTTTTTTTTGTCGTTTTCGTTGTTGGTGTTTTGTTTGTTTTTTTTTTTTTTTTGCGTGGTGTTGTTTTGTTTTTGTTTTTTTTTTTCCGTTTTTTTTTTTTTTTTTTTTTTTTTTAAATAGGCTAAAAGCTGAACATTGGAAATTCAGGAGAGGACACCGAACCCTTTCGCTCGGGGAGACGTGTGCTGGGTTCCCGTCGGGCTGCGAAATCCCGTCTCTCTTCTGGGTGCTGACTCTTCTCTTATTCCGTGTTTTCACTTCTCTTGGCGTGGATGGTTTTGTTTCTGACTTGCTCCGTGTCACCAGTTCCTGTCCGTCTCTAAACGCAGGCGAAGTATTCCTTCAGGGGAGCAAAGAGGTGGCGGATCACCGGCACGCTCCAGGATCTGCCGAGCAGTCTCTGCCGGGCCAGGCGGCTCATGTTGGACACGTCTGTGTAATGCACCGGGAAGCCGAAGACCCTGCGGGGGACACGGGGGTCAGGGGGGGGGACACGCGGGGCTGCCGGTGTCCCCGTGTCCCCCGTCCCCCCCCCCGGCCCGTGTACCCAGCCGGGTACCTCTCCATCTCCGTGCACCACAGGATGTCCTCCTTCTCGTTCATGAAGACGGGGAAGTGCTGGTCCTTGCCCTGCTTGATGGAGTTGGAGCGCGTGGTGATGGTTCGCACTTTGCTGAACTGCAAGAGGGACGGGGGCTCGTCACGCTGGGGGGCAGGGGGAGGCAGAGGATGGAGCCCCCCCCCCCCCCCCCCACCAGTACAGGCGCAGGCGGGGTGACTCCCGGCCCGCGGTGCCGCCGCCGCGTCCCTCCTCCACCCTCAGGGGACCCCTCCCCTGCAGCCCCAGCAGCCTGGGACCGCCGGGGATGGCGGCAGGACCCCCCCCCCCAGCCCCAACTCAACCCCCCCAGCCCCACTCCCCCCACGCCGGGGCTGACCTTGGCTATCCTGCCGTGCTCCAGGCACTCCTGCAGCTCCAGCTTATCGTTGACCGTGGAGGCGAGTGGCCTGGGGGAGAGAGATGGGGGGGGGGGGGGGCCAGGGGGGTGGGCACGGGGCGGCAGCTCCCCAGCTGGGGGTTTTTGGGGGTGCTGGGTGGTTCTGGGGGGGGGTGAGGAGCCAGCCCATCCCCGTGGGATCCTGCCCGTGGCCACCAGCCCCACGCCACCCCACCAGCACCAGGGAGCGAGGACGGGAGCGGCCCCCTCTGCGGGGCTCTGGGCTTTTGGGGTGCGCTGGCACCCGGTGCCACTTCACGAGACACTGAGTGGGGGGGGGGGGGGTCAGGGGACTCCCAGAGCCACGGCCGGGCCAGGGGGAGGACCCAGGGGTCCGGCTCTTCTGCAGCCCCCCCGCTCCCCATCCTCCTGGTGCCGGCGCAGATTCCGGGGTGCTCTCACCAACCTGTTCATCCCGGGAAGGTTCCCCCAAAAGTACCGTGCCCTGTGTGCTGCAGACACTTCTTTGGCATCAATCATGACGGGGTTGGACTGTTGAGGAGTCAAAAAGTCAGGGGGGCTCGGCAGCCCGCCGCGGGGGCAGGCCCCTGGGGGTCCCCCCCCCCTTGGCGACACCCCCAGCCCCCGGCCCTCACCTCCAGGAAGCGCGAGATGTCCCTCTTGTCGCTCACCCCCATGGCCACCACGTTCTCGAAGAGCCAGAAGAATGGCCGGTCGTCGCCCTCCTTGGGCCGCGCTTCGTGGAGCAGGCGGTAAAACTCGAAGAAGAGCCGCCCCGTGCCCTCTGGGCAGGAGAGAGCGAGGGGGACGGGTGTCAGCGGTGGGGGGGCCGGCGGCGGTGGCGGGGGGGGGGCTCAGCCCCAGCCCGGTGAGCAGACACCTACCATAGAGCCCCTTCCGGGCCGGGTTGACGATGGAGAGGTCGTTGCAGGGGCTCCCCCCGATCACCAGGTCGAAGGGGCCCCACTCCTGTATCTGCAAGATGGGGGGGGGGGGGGGGAGCCCCCGGTGAGGCGGGGGGGCCGGTGTCAGCTTGGGGGTCACCGCACCGGCCGTGGAGGGCTTGGAGGGGGGCGGGGGGGTTATGCCTGGATACATGGGGTGTGGGGGTGGATGGTGGCCGGGCTCCCCGGCGCGGCCGTGCCGGTGAAACCCAGCGCGTGGGGGAGAGGCAGGACAAGGGTCCCATCCTGGGAGCCGAGCACCGGGGTGATTCGGGGTGGGGTGGGGGGGACCCGCGGGGGGTGTGTGTGTGTGTGTGTGTGGGGCGGGGGGGGGGGGGGCCGGCCGGCAGGACGTACGTGTTTCTGGGTGACATTTCGGACGTCCCCGACGTACATGATCTTGCCCTGGTGCCTCACCATGCCCACGGTGATGGAGTCCTCGCACACCTCGGAGGCGATGTAACGGTCCACCTGGATGCCCAGGTCCTTCAGCACCAGCAGGCCTGCGGGGAGCGGGGCTGGGGTGGGCGGCGAGGGGGGGGGGACACACACACACACAGAACGGGGACCCCCACCCCCCCGGCGGTGTCCCACCCCAGCAGCCTCCCACACCCACGGAACACCCGGCTGGGGCTCCTCCGCCCGCCGCAGATGGGTGCGGGACCCCCCCGCCCCGCCCCCCCGTCCCAAACACAACCCAGGGGGGGTCCCCACGGGAGGCGGGGGGGGGGGGGGCTGGGGACCCCCACCCACCAGTGGCGATGCCGTCGAAGAGCGAGAGCACCCGGATGGGCTTCCTCTTCTCGGCCGGCACCGGCGGGTACACCTTCGGCGGGTCCTGGAAGCCACGGGTGGGTGTCAGGGTGGGTGTCAGGGTGGGGCAGCGGGGTTTGGGGGGGGGGTGGGGGGTGGGGTGCGTGCCCTTCCGCAGGGCGGCAACTCACAAACTCCTGGTCGTGGTTGTTGGCGAAGAACATCTGGAGGCGCGAGGGCCAGTCCTCCCGCCGGCGCAGCAGCCCGTAGACGCCTTTATGGCCGCACATGTAGCAGTTCCAGGGGTCCTCCTTGATGGCCGCCTGCGCCGCCCCCGGGCCCACCAGCAGGTCCACGCACTCCACGCAGAAGCACCTGGGAGAGCCGGCGTCAGCGGCGGGGCCGGGCCCCGTGCCCCCCCCCCATCCCCGGCCGGGGGGACGGCGGGGAGCGGTGACACCCCTGGCACAGCCCCCGCTGCCCAGCGGGATTCGGGCCAGGCTGCGGCCGTGCCCCTCGAAGGACACGGGGGGGGGGGCACGCTGGGACCTGCGGCATCACCGAAACCTCCCCAGCGCCACGCCGGGACGGAGGCATCGCCAAAAACCCCACAGCGCGACTGTGGGATCCCCAAAATGTCCCAGCCCCACACACACCGTGACTGTGGCATCACCAAAGCATCCCAGCCCCACACATACCACGACTGTGGCACCACCAAAACCCCACACTGTGACTGTGGCATCACCAGAACATCCCAGCTCCACATACACCACGACTGTGGCATCGCCAAAACCCCGCACCGTGACTGTGGCATCACCAAAATGTCCCAACCCCCCCCCCCCCCACTGCAACTGTGGCATCACCAGAACATCCCCAGCCCCACACATACCACGACTGTGGCATCGCCAAAACCCCACAGCGCAACTGTGGCATCACCAAAACGTCTCAACCCCACACATACCACAACTGTGGCATCACCAAAACCCTACACCGTGACTGTGGCATCACCAAAACCCCACACTGTGACTGTGGCATCACCAGAACATCCCCAACCCCACACTGCGACGTGCGGCATCGCAAAACCCCACACCATGACTGCGGCATCACCAAAACCCCCCCAGCCTCATGCCAGGACTGGGGCATCACCAATAATATCACACCGGGACTGTGGCGCCACCAAAACCTCCCAGTCCCATACTGAGACTGTGGCATCACCAAAGCATCCCAGCCCCACACCATGACTGGGATCACCAAAACCCCACAGCAGGACCACAGCATCACCAAAACCTCCCCAAGCTCACGCCAGGTTTGGGGCATCACCAAAACCTCCCCAGCTCCGTGCCGGGACCGTGGCATCACTGCAACCTCCCCAGCCCCACGCTGGGACTGAGGCATCGCCAAAACCTCCCCCGGACCCACACCATGACTGCGGCATCACCAAAACCTCCCCCATCTCATGTCAGGTTTGGGGCATCACCAAAACCTCCCCAGCCCCACGCCAGGACTGGGGCATCACCGCAACCTCCCCAGCCTCACGCCGGGCACCCCAAACCCTGCGCAGCCCCGCGCCGGGACCGTGGCACCCCAAACCCTCCGCAGCCCCGCGCCGGGACTGTGGCACCCCAAACCCTCCGCAGCCCCGCGCCGGAACCGTGGCACCCCAAACCCTGCGCAGCCCCGCACCGGGACCGTGGCGCCCCAAACCCTGCGCACCCCGCGCCGGGACCGTGGCGCCCCAAACCCTGCGCAGCCCCGCGCCGGGACCGTGGCACCCCAAACCCTGCGCAGCCCCGCGCCGGGACCGTGGCACCCCAAACCCTGAGCACCCCGCGCCGGGACCGTGGCGCCCCAAACCCTCCGCAGCCCCGCGCCGGGACGGCAGCCCCGGACCTGCAGCAGTTGTTGTTGCCGCACATGAGCACCTCGCGGCCGCCGCAGCAGATGGTGCAGTAGGACTGGTACCCGTCGTCGTCGTACTGGTACGCGCACTCCAAGAAGCAGTTCTGGGGGAGAGCCAAGGCGTGAGCGCGGCGCCGGGGGGGGTGGTGGTGGGGGGACACGCCGGGCACCCTGCGAGGGCCCCGGGGTCCGGGACGGGGGGTTCGGGGGGACCCGGCTGTGCCCTGGCGCCGGGGCCGCGCCGTACCTTGCAGTTTTGGCACATTCCTCCGATAAATAGAGGGTGCTCCAGGGTCACGTTGAGGCTCCCGCAGGAGATGCAGATGTCTTGAGGGGGGGAGGGAAGGAGGGGGGACGTTACCCCCAGGCTCTGCCAGGCCCCCCCCACCCAGGCTGCCAGCACATGGGGAGCAGCCTGACCCCCAGCCACGTCCTGCCGCGTCCCCCCCCCTCCCCAGCTTCACCCCCTCCAAGTGCCAAACCCCCGCGGTGTGACGGGGACGTGTGTCCCCCCCTGCCCCGCTCCTGAGGGCAGGATGGGTCCCAGCCCCATTCCAAGGGCAGGATGGGTCCCAGCCCCGCTCCCGAGGGCACGATGGGTCCCAGCCCCGTTCCCGAGGGCAGGATGGGTCCCAGCCCCGCTCCCGAGGGCACGATGGGTCCCAGCCCCACTCCTGAGGGCAGGATGGGTCCCAGCCCCGTTCCCGGTCGTCGCCCCACACTCACCTTCAATGTTCCTGCATTTCTGTCGGACCTCATACACGAGCCGCTCTGGGGAGGGAGAGGGGTGTCAGGGGCTGGGGGGATCCCCTCCCTATGCCCCCCCCAAAGGGGCAGGTCCCCAATGGAGGAGGGGACGTGACCCAGAGCAGCTTTCGCCCCGCAGCCCCCCAGGGCGAGCGCGGTCGGACTGAGCTCCCCTGCAGGGTCACAGCCAAGGAAACCCCCGCGGGGAGGGGGGGTCTGGGACCGCATCACCCCGTTCAGCCCAGACCCCCATGGCACTGGTCTGGGTCCGACCCATGGCACTGGTCTGGGTCCGCATGGCCCAGCTCGCCCCCCCGGGCAGTACCTCGGGTGCGCTCGTCGATGATCTCCTTGACCTTGGGCTTCTCCGTTGTGCTTTTCCTGGGTTTTTTGGCGGGCGGGGGCGGTGCGTAGGCGGCTGCTTCTGGCTCTACCCACATCTCCGTGTAAACTTCTTTGTAGGGGTTTCGCTCTTCTGCAAGGGGCGCGGGGGGGGGGGGGTCCCGTCAGCCCCACAGAGGTGGGACACACACACACACACACACACACGACAGAGCTGCCCCCCAAGGACCCACCAGCCCCACGGCGCATCCTCTGCCCAAGCCCGTGTCACCCTGGTGATGCCGGAGCCGATGGTCCCGGGGGACAGTGGCCAAAGCCACGGGAGGGGGGGCCCCCCCCCTCCCAAAACTCACCTTCGGGGGGCTCCAGGCCCTTGGGGCCGGAGGGCTGGAAGCCGCCCAGGGCCCACTCGATCATCTGCTTGTTCTGGATCTCCACCACCTTGGAGGTGTCCGTCTCATCGTTCTCGGGGCACGCTGGGAAGATCTTCCCCGCTCTGCTGCTCGCCACCTGCCCCGGGGAGCCGCAGGCCCGGCCGTCACCCACCCACCCCGCCGAGGGGGTGCCCACCCTCAGCACCCCCCCACCCCCCCCCCCCCCAACCCCGAGCTGCTCCAGACGCACTGCCCGCGTCGCCCAGCCGGGCAGCCCCCAGCGCCGAAGCGACCGACGGGGTCAAGTTCCCCCACATCGCCCCACAAGAAGCCCCCCCAACACCTCCCAGCGCTGCCGAGAGCCCCCCCAAAAAAAAACAGGACAACCCCTTCCCCGCCCCCAGCGTCACCCAACGGGGACTTCAACTCCCCAGAGCCCCCAACCTCCCCCCCCCCCCAGCTTCCCCAGCAGGCACCCCTGGCTGGGACAAGAGACCCCCAAAATCTCCTTAGGGAGCTCCCTAGGGCCCCCCCACATTTAAAGGACACCCCGTGACGCCCCGCTGGGCGCAGGAGCTGAGGCTGGGCTGGATCCTGGGAGGGAGAAGAGGCAGCTGCCTGCTCCCCCCCCCCCCCCCCCCCGGGGCTGGCGGGACGGACCCGCTTGGGCATCGGTGCCCCCCCCCCCCCAAAACTCCCGGTGCCGGGGGTGGGGGGGTGCGGGTGCCGCCCCGCAGCCGCTCACCTGCAGCACCTCGTAGATGGCTTTGCGGTACATGGGCTGCTTGTTGTAGGTGGCCTGGTGGAAGGCGCTGGCGAAGGAGCTGAGCGGCAGGAGCTTCTCCACGCAGACCTGGGGGCCGGGACGCGGCCCGTGAGCCGGCGGGAGGGAGCGGGGGGGTGGTGGTGGGGGGGGGGTCCCCCCCCCCATTCCCTGCAGGGTGCCACTTACCACCGAGAACTTGCCGTCCCCAAACCACATCACCCAGCGGGTGCCCTCGGCCGCCCGGCTCCGGCCCGTCATCCACCAGGACACGATGCGCCCGGGCCACCACGAGAAGCCGCGCAGCTTGCCCCACACCAGCTCGCCGATGCCGAAGCCCCGGCCGTCCTGCGCCGTGGGGAGATGGGGGTCAGAGCCCGGTGACCCCCCCCCCCCGGCCCCCCAGCTGCCCCCTCCCCGTTCTCCCCGGCCCTCACCTCGTACTCGGGCTCGTCGTCGGCCGACTTGGAGGTGCCCTTGTCCACGGCGTCGGCCACCACGGGCTCAGGCGTGGTGGCCACGTTGGGCGAGGCGGGGTCGGTGGGCTGCTGCGAGGCGGGGGGGCTGGCCTCCTCCTCCTTCTGGGGCTCGGCCCGCGGCGTCTCCTCCACCACGTTCATCACGGCGATCACCTTCGCCTTCTTCTCCGCCTGGGGAGGGGACACGCGCCCACCCCCCCCCACCCCCGCGGTGAGGGCAGGGGCGGGCAGACCCCCTCTTCCCCCCCCCCCCCGGGGCACTGGGGGGGTGTCCGGCCCCCCCCCCCCCCCCCCCGCAGCGCGCCTTGGGGTGCCCCCCTGAGTGCCCGTGCCTCAGTTTCCCCCTGCGGTCGGGAGTTGGGGGCCGGGGGGGGGGGGGTTGTGCAGCGTGGGGAGTGTTCGCAAAGCCGCGGGGGTCGCCTCTGGGGGGGAAGAGGTGGCTGCACCCCCCAGCGCCCAGCCCCGCACCCCGGCCCCCCCCGCGCACCCTCCGCCTGTGTCCCGGGTCACCCCCCCGTGTGCCCGGGACCCGAGCGCCCGACTGCACTGAGCCGGGCCGAGCCGAGCCGAGCCGAGCCGGGCCGGGCTGAGCCGAGCCGAGCCGAGCCGAGCCGGGCCGAAATGAGCCGGGCCGAGCCGAGCCGAGCCGGGCCGAAATGAGCCGAGCCGAGCCGAGCCGGGCCGAAATGAGCCGAGCCGAGCCGAGCCGAGCCGGGCCGAAATGAGCCGGGCCGAGCCGAGCCGAGCCGGGCCGAGCCGAGCCGAGCCGGGCCGAGCCGAAATGAGCCGAGCCGAGCCGAGCCGAGCCGGGCCGAGCCGCCCTCCCCGCGGTGGTCACCTACCCATGCGGGCTGAGCGCCGCAGCGGGCCGGGCCGAGCCGAGCCGAACCGAGCCGAGCCGAAATGAGCCGGGCCGAGCCGAGCCGGGCCGGGCCGAGCCGAGCCGAGCCGAGCCGGTCGGGCCGAGCCGAGCCGAGCCGAGCCGAGCCGAGCCGAGCCGAGCCGGGCCGAGCCGAGCCGAGCCGAGCCGAGCCGGGCCGAGCCGAGCCGGGCCGAGCCGAGCCGGGCCGAGCCGATCGGGCCGCGGGGCAGGGCCGGCGGTTCTTTGTCTGGGCTCCCCGGGTCACATGGTGCCTCCCGGCCCGGCTGGTTGGCTGCGGCGGGGAGGGGCCGCGCGGCGCCGAGGGGACAGCCCGGCCCGGCCCCCCCGCGCCTCGGCCCGGCTCGGCCCCGCTCGGGGAGGCTCGGCCGCGCTCGGCCGCTCCAATCGGGTCCGCTCGGCAACTCGGGTCGGGTCGGGTCGGCTCCGCTCGGGTCGGGTCGGCTCCGCTCGGCAACTCGGGTCGGGTCGGGTCAACTCGGCCGCCCTCGGCCGCTCGGATTGGGTCTGGTCGGCCCCGCTCGGGTCGGTTCGGCCACTCGATCGGGTCGGCTCGGCCCCGCTCGGTTCCGCTCGGCGGCTCGAATCGGGTCGGCTCGGGTCAACTCGGCTCCGCTCGTCCCGGTTCCCTCCCCGCCGCCCGGTCGCTCCCGGCCCCGCTCCGCCGTCTCCCCCCCCCCCCCCCCGGCCCGGCCGCCCGGTGACCGGCTCCCCCCGGTACTCACCGGCCCGGCGGCAGCGATCCCGTCCGGGCTGGGCTGGGGCGGGCTCCCCGCCGCGGGGCCGCTCCGCGCCGCCTTTTGTCCCGGGGCCGCGGCCCCCCCGGCCCCTTTGTGCTGCGGAGCGGGGGGGGGGGGGGGGGGGCGGTGGCGCCCCGGGGGGCCTCGCCCTGGCACGGCAGGAATCCGCCCGGGGGGTTCCGGACCACCCCACCCCCGCTGGAACTCGCCGGCCCACTGGCACCAGTGGCACATCGGTTTGGGACCGCATCGCCCGGTTCATCCCTGACCCACGGCGCTGGTCCGGGACCGCATCGCCCGGTTCATCCCTGACCCACGGCGCTGGTCCGGGACCGCATCGCCCGGTTCATCCCTGACCCACGGCGCTGGTCCGGGACCGTAGCGCCCGGTTCATCCCTGACCCACGGCGCTGGTCCGGGACCGCATCGCCCGGTTCATCCCTGACCCACGGCGCTGGTCCGGGACCGCATCGCCCGGTTCACCCCTGACCCACGGCGCTGGTCCGGGACCGCATCGCCCAGCCCGGACCCTCTGCACACACTGACACCGGTACTGGCCCAGCCTGCACCCAGCTGTCCCCCCCCCCCCCGCCGCCTGCACCCCAGGGGCACCCCCAGCCCGGGAGCCCCAGCACCAGGACGAGGGGCTGGGGGGGCACCAGCTGTCCCTGTCCCCCCCCCCCCCCGCAGAGGGGCTGCAGCTGGGGGAGGGTGGGTAGAGCCAGACACCCCAAAACATGTCCCTGAACGACTGCCTGCCCTCGGGCACGCCCCCCAGCAGCGGGGTGTCCCAACGCACCCCAAAGCGCGTTCCGCCAGCTTCGGCACCCCCCCGAGGCTCCGACACCCCCTCCGCCCAGCCGGGGTACGTGTGACCCCCCCCCCCCCCACGCAGCCAGACACCCCAAGGGGTTGTGCTGTGAGGACAATGGGTGCAGCAGCAGCACCCTGTCACCCGTGGGACATCCCCCCCCCCCATGTCCCCTCTCCTTCCCCATGCCCGGGACCACCGGGGGGGTGCAGGGGTTGGGGGAGGTGGGGGGCGCTCACCTGAGCCCCTTCCACAGCGCCCAGCGAGCTGCGGGGTGCCCAGCACCCCAATACAGACCCTGCCAGCACCCCACCAGGCTCTGCCCCCCGACCCGACCCAGGGTGAGGGGGGGTCCCCGGGGCCCCCCAAGCCGGCGATGCCCCACAGCAGGGTGGCTCCTGAGCTCGGCGGGGGGGGGGGGGGGGATGGATGACGACCCTTTTGTGTTGCAGAGTGGAGGGACAAAGGGTCGGATGGCTGGCATCCCCCCCAGGCATGGGGCTCTGTGCGTGTGTGTCCCCCCTCCCCCCGGGATGGCACAGAACGAACCCCCCCCCCTCTGCCCAGGGGGTGACACCTTGGCCAAACCGCCTGTCCCAAGGCCCCCAGGGACCCCAAGGGACCCCCCCCCCCCCAAACAGCAGCAGCACGGCTGCACCCCAACGCCAGGCAAGGGGGGGGGGGTGTGAGCGCCCAGGGGCACCCCGACCACCCCCCCCCCGCACCCCTCGGCCGTGCCAGAGCAACGAAGCTGCTGCGGGGACCTGGAATTGAAGGATTTGGATGCAAAACTCCCCCGACCAGAAGGATGGGGGGGGGCGGGGGCGGGGGGTGCACCCCGGGGGGTGGCTGTGGGTGCTGTGGGGCACCCGGAGGGGCTGGGGCCATGGGAAGGGCCAGGAGGGGTGCGGGGGGGGGGGGGCGGCGGAGAAAGGCTGTGGCCGAGGGAGGGGGCATGGGGGAGAAGGGGGGGAGAAGCCCCCGGCACGGAGGGGGGGTTCTGCTTTGTCCTCGGGGGGGGGGGTGGTGGGGGTGGGGGGAGGGACAGGCAGGAAATGTCCCATCGGCCGGTCGTTAGGGCCGAGATCAGCGGGATCAATGGCCCCCCCCACCCCCACCCCCCCCAACCCCCTCCCCCAGGCCACCGGCTCTGCCCAGCCCCAGCCCCGGCTCCTCACCCCCACCCCATCCCCTCCCACCTCCATCCATTGTCCTTCCTCCACCCCATCTTCATCTCCATCTTCATCCCATCCCCCCCTTCACCTCATCCCCGGCCCCGCGGCCATCTCCACCTTCATCCCATCTCCACCCCCACCCCGGTCCCTACCCCATCCCCATCAACCACCTTTGTGCCATCCCCATCCCCATCTCCATCCTCATCTTCATCCCCATCCACCTCCATCCTCATCTTCATCCCCATCCCCATTTCCATCCCCATCCACCTCCATCCTCATCTTCATCCCATCCCATCCCCATCCCCATCCACTGTCCCATCTCCATCCCATCCTCATCCTCATCCTCATCTTCACCCCATCCCCTGCCCCCCCCCGCCCCGCGCCGCAGCCCCTGCCCTGCCCCACGGCGGGCGCAGGTTTTTGGGGGGCCGGGCTGCGGATGCCCCAGCACGGCGGGGAGAGGGGCAGTGCCCGGACCCCTGTGTCACCGCTCCGGCCGCAGCCCGGCAGCGACGGCCCTCGGCGGCTGGGGGGGGTGAGGAAGAGGAGGAGAGGCTGAAGGCCGGGACGGTGAGCCCAGCCGAGCTGCTGGGACCCCTCTGGGCAGCCTCTGCCCCCCCAAAGAGCGCCGGCGTCCCGGGGGGGTCTCACCGGATTGGGGACGGGGCTGGGCTGCCCCCCGGGACGGAGCCACAGGGGCCGTGGGTGGCACGTCCCGTCCCCGGGGACCGCGCCGCTGACACCACCGGCAAGTGACAATTGGTGGCGGGCGGGCGGCGGGGGGGGCTGGCACCCAGGGCGGGGGCAAGGCCGCGCCAGACCCAAGACGTTTCAGGCGTTCTCCCCGTAATGAAAAGAAAACACTTATTCTTAGTAGAAAAATAAAGGAATTAAACGCGGGTAGATTCAGCATTGTTTGAGAATGAGGGACGCCTCAGAAGTATTTTGATTTTTTTTTTTTTTTTTCTTTTTTTAGCATTTTTTTTTCCCAATTATTTTTGGCTGACGAGCGATTCTGGCTGACCTGACTCCGCATTTGTTTTGGCGAGCGAACCGCGCGCTGGGAAGTCATTCCTCGGCGGCCACAGCCACCAGCCCCCCCCCCGCGCCCCCCCCGCGCCGTGCTGAGCCGCTGCCGGGGACACCCCCCCCCCCCCCCCCCCCCCCCCCCCAGCACCAAACCCACCCTCTGCGTTCGGCAAACCCCGCTCCAGCGCAGAGCCCTCCTGCCCCCCAGGGTGCCCGTCCCGGCTAGGACCCACCCCCGGCTCTGCCAGCCCCCCCTGTGCCACACACAGACCGCGGGTCCAGCGCTGATCCCCCCGGCTGCCAGACCCCCCCGGGAGGAGCCGATCCACGAGATCCCCCTGCACGGCCACCGTGGCCGTGCCAGCCCTGCCCTGCGCCCCATGGGGACACCATGGCCATGCCCTGCGCCCCATGGGGACACCATGGCCGTGCCAGCTGTGCCCCATGGGGACACTGTGGCTGTGCCCTGCGCCCCATGGGGACACCATGGCTGTGCCAGCTGTGCCCCATGGGGACACCGTGACCGTGCCAGCTGTGCCCCATGGGGACACCGTGGCTGTGCCAGCTGTGTCCCATGGGGACACCGTGGCCGTGCCAGCTGTGCCCCATGGGGACACCGTGGCTGTGCCAGCTGTGCCCCATGGGGACACTGTGGCTGTGCCCTGTGCCCCATGGGGACACCGTGGCTGTGCCAGCTGTGCCCTGTGTCCCATGGGGACACTGTGGCTGTGCCAGCCGTGCCCTGTGCCCCACGGGGATGGCCTGGTGATCCCAGCCGTGCCCTATGGGCCGCCCCGGCCGTGCCAGCCTCCCCCCATCCCCACGCGGTGCCAGGGTGATGCCGCTCGGGGCTATAAATACTGCCGGGGCGCGAGGGGACCTGCTGCCGGGGAGATCTGCCGGCAGTGGGGGGCGACGCAGAGAAAGGGGGGAGCATCGAGGACGGGGACCCCCCCCTCAACCCCCCCGGCCTGCGCGCTGCCCTGCGCCTGCGCCGCGGCCAGGGCTCCCGCCGCTGCCCTCCGCTTTGCCGATTCCGGCTGCGTCACGGGACGCGCTGGTTCCCCGGGAAACCGGCAGGAACGGCACATCCCGGCACATCCCACGGGAGAAGGAAGGGCCCCCCTCCCTTCCCCCCCCGGGGAGGCGGAGGTGGGGGGCACAGGCAGCAAAAGCAAAGCTGCAAGCCTTGGCCACGGCACAAAACCCCGCAGGGCAGCGGCACCGCCGGGAGCACCCGCTCCACCGCCAGCCCCGCGGCATGCCCTGCAGTGGGGCCGCCTGCCCAAACCCACCCCCCCACCCCCCCCCCCAAAAAAAAAAGTGCTGAGCACCCCTCACGCAGCCGGTCACCCCGGGCGTGTGCCGCCTTTTGCCGGACGCTCTGCCTGCCGCCGGTTCCCCGCGCCGGGATGAGCAAGCCCACCCCGTCCCGGCATCGCCGCCGCGCCGCGGGGACCCCCGCCAGCCCCCCGCCCCGAGCCCGCGCCGGTGCCGGGTGGCTCCTTACCTCCCTCTTCCAGCGAGCCAGCCACTCGTCCCGCTTCCTCTTGCTGATGTAGTAGGGGTCCCCGGCCTGGAAGGTGTGCCGCTGCATGGGCCGCTGCCGCAGGCTCGACTCCCAGCCCAGCCCGCCGCGCAGCCGCCCGCGGGAGCCCTGCCGCCGGAGAGACAGAGAGGATGATGAAGGACGTGGCGCCGGCACCGGGAGCCGGGGACAGGCAGAGGCTCGGGGCGGGGGGGGGGGGGACACGGAGCGGAGCCGCTCAGGGATGGGGGGGCTGGAGGTGGGCACCCCGCTTGGGACTGGCCGGGGGGAGATGGGGGGGATGCTGCCCGGCTGGGCCCCCGGCCGCACCAGGAGCTGGAGGCACCGGTCCCACCGGGGACCCCATCCCTGCAGCTCCCCCACGGCTGCAGGTGCCGAGGGACCGGGGGGTGCTGGGTCCTGGGGGGCCGTTCCCGTCTCCGGCGGGTGCCTCGGCGCAGCCCCCAGCCCCGGGACATACTTGCCTCCATTTTCAGGGTGTCGAAGTTGTTTTCTTCCTTCTCTTCCTTGCCTGCACACAGAACAGAGAGGAGCCGTCAGCTGCGGGGGGGATCAGCTGGGCGCTACGGGGCAGGGCACCCCAGCCCCCCTGGGGGGAGAAGGGGACCCAGCTGGGACCCCCCCAGCCCGGCTGGGTGCCGGTGCTGGCCCGGGGAAGGGCACCCATCGCCACTGTGCGAGGCCGGGGCCGTGCTCCCCGGGGACGCCGGCTGCCGGGACGTGAGCTGGGTGCTCCCGCACCCCCCTCCCCGCACCCCTGGTTTGGGGGGGCTGGGGGGGGTGTCCGGGGAGGGGGTGAGGGGGCCCGGGGGGGAAGCGTGCGGAGCCCCGCTGGCTTCCTGTGGTATCGGCACATCTCGCGCGTCGCAGGTACGCTGCCGAGCCCGCTGCCGGGAAAGCGGCTAAAAATAACCCCGACCGTTTCTGGGGTTGCAAACCTCTGCGCACCCCGAGCTGCCAGCACCCCCCCCCCCCCCCCCCCCCGTGCTTCACTCTGGCACAGACCTGGGGTGCAGGGCAGGGGCTCGGCCTGGACCCCCCCCCGTGCCCCCTCGCCGGCCAAACACTGTTTTGCTGCAGGGTGCAGCCCCCCCCCAGCCCTGTGTGACACCCGCACAGTCCCTTGCAGCCAGCACATGGGGACCTGACCCCCCCCCGGGGGCAGCCGCCCCCGAAGCAGCGAGGCCTGAGCAGGAGAGCGGCTGAGAGTCCCTCTCTGAGCACTGGGGGGCACTGGGGGGCACTGGGGGGGCACTGGGGGGCACTGGGGGACAGGAGCTTTCCGGCTCCGTGCTGGGGGTAGGAGTGTGTGCGTGACCTGGGGGTGCCCGGACATCCTGTCCTCCCAGTCCTGCCCGCAGCGGGCACTGGGATCTCAGGTGGGGGAAACTGAGGCACGGGAAAGAGGACCTGGCCTGCTCGGAGGTGCCGGTCCCCTCCAGCAACCCGAGCACGGAGACCGGCTGAACTGGTGGCCCCGCGGCTGCAGCTCGGTGCCCGAGCGTCCCGCACGTGCCCGGCATGGCCGGGGCTCGGCAAAGCCACCGGTCTCAGCTCCTGCCCGTGCCAGCGCCCTGCCCGGGACGCGGAATTACCAACCGGTGGCAGGATCCTGCCCAAGACCTTCCCCCACCGGGGATTTTGGCGGGGATGGGGGCTGCGGGGGGGGGAGCGCAGAGCGGATGGTGAGTCGCGCTTGGGCAGCGCTGGAAGGGAAGGTCCTGGGCCCCGTGCTGGCGCAGGGGAGCAGCGAGGGGTGGAAAGCCGGAGGAGGAACAACCAGCGCGGGAGGCGGGAGGGCGGCAGCCGGACAGCGGCCGCGTTTGCAGGGAAGCGCCGGAGAAAAGGGGAGGGCAGGGAAGAGCCTCCGGGGGATCAGAAAAGCACCTGCGCGGGGCGAGGAGCAGGAGGGTGAGCACCGCGCCCCAGGGCCCCGGCGAGGGGAAGGGGCTGAGCGCCAGCCCGACGCTGGAAGGCGAAGCCTGGCCTGCTCAGGGCACCGCGCGGGTGCTCCCGCCGGTGCCGCCGAATCCGGAGCTGAGCCGGGGGACAGGGCGCCCCCGGGGCTGCCTCCACCCCACTCCGACCACCGGTCCCCGTTCCGCGGCGTGCTGCGCTGACCGGCGCTGGCTCGGCCCGGCTGGTCCAGCTCGGCACCGGGGCTGCACCACGACCCAGCCCAGCACCGCGCCGACGGCTACAGCTTCTCCGCTCCCTCAGCTGCCTGCTCCGGCCTCGTGTCTGCAGCAGCACCCGCATCGCTCCTCGCCGGGCCCAGCGCTGCCTCACCCATCTCCTCCAGCCCAGCCTCCCCCAGCTCCAGCCCGGCCCTTCCCTGCTCGTCTCCATCCCCGGGGCTGGTGGTCGGTCTCTGTGCTGGTCAAGAAGCCCCTGAGAGCCAGAGCCCACCCCATCGCCATCACTCCGAGCTGCCCCATCCCACCGCCCAGCACCTCCCGGCCAAGCAGGATGGTGGCAGCGGGGCCGTGACCAGAGTTCTGCAGGGACGGGGACCCCACCGCCGGGACGGGGACCCCACCGCCGGGACGGGCACCCCACCGCCGGGATGGGCAGCCTGGGCCCCCTCACTCCCACCCTGTGGACCCTCCCGGGGTCCAGCGGGTGCCCGTGGCCTCTGGTCCTGGCACTGGGCACCACTGGAAGAGCCTGGCTCCGTCCCCTTGGCTCCCTCCCGGCAGGTATTTACAGACGTGGATTCAACCCCCCGGAGCCTCCTCTGCTCCAGCCCCAGCTCCCCCCGCCTCTCCCCACAGCAGAGATGCTCCAGTCCTTCGGTGGCTGGTGGCCCCTCACCGGACCCTCTCCAGTATGTCCAGGCCCCAGCACTCCCGGGGTGGCCTCACCAGTGGGCAACGCTCCTAACGCAGCCCAGCCCAGAATTTCCCTCCGTCGCACCAGGACCCGCCGCCGGCCCCTGCTGGTGTCCCCCCACCCCAGACCCCCCCCCCCACCCCGAGACCGAGCTGCCCTCCAGCCAACTGGTCCATCCCACCCCCCCCCACGCCCAGCACAGCACCAGCACCACCAGCACCACGGCCACGCTCTGCCCGCCGGGGCACGCGGGGATGCCATCCAAAGCGGCACCGGCACCGGCACCGGCACCGGCACGCGTGCTCCAGTGCGCCGCCCCCACCCCAAATCCCGCGTGGCACGGAGGGGCTCAGCCCTTCCTCCTCCTCCTCCTCCTCCTCCTCCTCCGGCAGCCCCGAGCCCTCCCGGGGCCGGCATGCCGGGCAGGGCGGTGGGGGCCGGCGGGCAGGGCCGCAGCCCCGTAGCGGGGAGCCCTCAACGCTAAGGTCTTACTTTTCTCTGCGGCTTCCAGGAGTTTCCTCCTCCCGCGTTTCTTCTGGGGGTCGGAAGGGGCCAGCTCACCCTCATCGGCCGGGGCGTCCAGGCCCTCCTTGGGGGTGCAGCGGCCGTTCTCCAGCGCCCGGCCCGTCTCGCCGTCCGGCAGGCTCTCCGTCTCGTCCTCCTCGGGCCGCCCGCCCTTGGGGCTCGCGCCGCCCTCCTCCGCGCCCTTCCACTGGGCACCGTCCCCCTCCACGTCCCCGTTGGGCAGCGGCTCGGCGGGGCTGGCCTCCGGGCAGGGCGGGGGGCACTTGGGGACGGCCGCGATGTCTTTGGGGGTGTCACTGCTTTCCACCTGCCGAGAAGGAGAGGGAAAGGAGCTGCGATGGGCGCTGGCGAGGAGGGGTGGGGGGCACGGCCCCGCTCGCGCCTCCGCCCGCGCCCCACGGTGGGAGACCCCAGAGCACTTTGGGGTGCCTGGCTCCGTTCAGACACCCCGCCCCGTCCCGACCCTAATTCCCCACGGCAGATGGCACAGCACAAAGGGCATCTCCAGCACCACGGCCCACACCCCCGGAGACACGGCTCCACGGCGCGGTGACAACCGGGGGACGAAAGCGCGTTACGCTGAAAAGACGGAATTTCACCTCTGGCACCTCAGGCGTGCCGGGCCGCCACTGCCTGCGGGGCTGGGAGGGTGCCCTGGGGTGGGATGGGGCTGCAATGGCACCCTCAGGACCAGGACACGTGGCCATGGCACCCTCAGGACCAGGACAAGTGGCCATGGCACCCTCAGGACCAGGACACGTGGCCGTGGAACCCTCAGGACCAGGACACGTGGCCATGGAACCCTCAGGACATGGACATGCTGTCGCGACACCACGAGGACCACCGCACGACGTCACGGCACCCGCAGAACCAGGACATACAGAAGTGGCATCATCCGGGACAGGACACGCCGCTGTGACACCCTCAGGATGAGGACGTGCTGCTAGGGCACTGGCAGGACCAGGACACGCTGCCACGGGACAAACGGACCAGGAGACGCTGCCATGGCACCCTCAGGAACAGGACATGCTGCCAGCACATCCTCAGGAGCGGGACACATTGCCATGACCACCTCAGGACCAAGACATGGTGGCACGCCACCTTTACGACCCGGACACACGGCCGTGACACCCTCAGGACCAGGACACACAGCCATGGCACCCCTGGAACCGCAACACTCTGCCGCGGATACCTCAGGACCAGGACAGAAGGCCACGGCACCATCAAGGCCCAGGACATGCTACCATGACACTCTCAAGACCATGACACACTGCTGTGACTCCCTCAGGACCAGGACACGTGGTCACGGCACCTTCAGCACTAGGACGGGTGGCCACGGCACTCTCAGGACCAGGAGACACTGCCACAACATCCTCAGGACCAGGACACGCTGCAGCGACACCCTCAAGACAAGGACACACGGCCATGACACATTCAGAACCAGAGTGCAGTGCCACAGCACCCTCAGGACTCGTGGACATGACATTGTCCGTACTAGGACACACCGCCACGGCACCCTCAGGATGAGGACACAGAGCCACGGCACCCTCGGGGTGAGGGCACAGAGCCAAGGCACCCTCAGGATGAGGACACAGAGCCACGGCACCCTCAGGATGAGGACACACCGCCACGGCACCCTCGGGGTGAGGACACAGAGCCACGGCACCCTCAGGATGAGGACACAGAGCCACGGCACACTCAGGATGAGGACACAGAGCCACGGCACCCTCAGGATGAGGACACACCGCCACGGCACCCTCAGGATGAGGACACAGTGCCATGGCACCCTCAGGATGAGGACACAGAGCCACGGCACCCTCAGGATGAGGACACAGTGCCATGGCACCCTCGGGATGAGGACACACCGCCACGGCACCCTCAGGATGAGGACACACCGCCACGGCACCCTCAGGATGAGGACACAGAGCCACGGCACCCTCAGGATGAGGACACAGAGCCACGGCACCCTCAGGATGAGGGCACAGAGCCACGGCACCTTCAGCATGAGGGCACAGAGCCACGGCACCCTCGGGGTGAGGGCACAGAGCCACGGCACCCTCGGGGTGAGGACACAGAGCCACGGCACCCTCGGGGTGAGGACACAGAGCCACGGCACCCTCGTGATGAGGACACACCGCCACGGCACCCTCAGGATGAGAACACAGAACCACGGCACCCTCAGGATGAGGGCACAGAGCCACGGCACCCTCAGGATGAGGGCACAGAGCCACGGCACCCTCAGGATGAGGACACACCGCCACGGCACCCTCAGGATGAGAACACAGAACCACGGCACCCTCAGGATGAGGGCACTCCGCCACGGCACCCTCAGGAAGAGGGCACAGAGCCACGGCACCCTCAGGATGAGAACACAGAACCACGGCACCCTCAGGATGAAGACACACCGCCACGGCACCCTCAGGATGAGGACGCACCGCCACGGCACCCTCAGGATGAGGACACAGAGCCACAGCACCCTCGGGATGAGGACACTCCGCCACGGCACCCTCAGGATGAGGACACACCGCCACGGCACCCTCAGGATGAGGACACAGAACCACGGCACCCTCAGGATGAGGACACAGAGCCACGGCACCCTCAGGATGAGGACACACCGCCACGGCACCCTCAGGATGAGGACACACCGCCACGGCACCCTCAGGATGAGGACACACCGCCACGGCACCCTCAGGATGAGGACACACCGCCACGGCACCCTCAGCATGAGGACACAGAGCCACAGCACCCTCGGGATTAGGACACACCGCCACGGCACCCGCAGGATGAGGACACAGAGCCACGGCACCCTCAGGATGAGGGCACAGAGCCACGGCACCTTCAGGATGAGGGCACAGAGCCACGGCACCCTCAGGATGAGGACACAGAGCCACGGCACCCTCAGGATGAGGGCACAGAGCCACGGCACCCTCAGGATGAAGACACACCGCCACGGCACCCTCAGGATGAGGACACAGAGCCACGGCACCCTCAGGATGACGACACACCGCTACGGCACCCTCAGGATGAGGACACAGAGCCACGGCACCCTCAGGATGAGGACGCACCGCCACGGCACCCTCAGGATGAGGACACAGAGCCACGGCACCCTCAGGATGAGGACACAGAGCCACGGCACCCTCAGGATGAGGACGCACCGCCACGGCACCCTCAGGATGACGACACACCGCCACGGCACCCTCAGGATGAGGACACAGAGCCACGGCACCCTCAGGATGAGGACGCACCGCCACGGCACCCTCAGGATGAGGGCACAGAGCCACGGCACCCTCAGGATGAGGGCACAGAGCCACGGCACCCTCAGGATGAGGGCACAGAGCCACGGCACCCTCAGGATGAGGACACAGAGCCACGGCACCCTCAGGATGAGGACACAGAGCCACGGCACCCTCAGGACGAGGACACACCGCCACGGCACCCTCAGGATGAGGACACAGAGCCACGGCACCCTCAGGATGAGGGCACACCGCCACGGCACCCTCAGGATGAGGACACAGAGCCACGGCACCCTCAGGATGAGGACACACCGCCACGGCACCCTCAGGATGAGGACACAGAGCCACGGCACCCTCAGGATGAGGACACACCGCCACGGCACCCTCAGGATGAGGGCACAGAGCCACGGCACCCTCAGGATGAGGGCACAGAGCCATGGCACCGTCAGGATGAGGACACAGAGCCACAGCACCCTCAGGATGAGGACACACCGCCACGGCACCCTCAGGATGATGACACACTGCCACGGCACCCTCAGGATGAGGACACAGAGCCACGGCACCCTCAGGATGAGGACACACCGCCACGGCACCCTCAGGATGAGGACACAGAACCACGGCACCCTCAGGATGAGGGCACAGAGCCACGGCACCCTCAGGATGAGGACACAGAGCCACGGCACCCTCAGAATGAGGACACACCGCCACGGCACCCTCAGGATGAAGACACACAGCCACGGCACCCTCAGGATGAGGACACAGAGCCACGGCACCCTCAGGATGAGGACACACCGCCACGGCACCCTCAGGATGAGGACACAGAGCCACGGCACCCTCAGGATGAGGACACAGTGCCATGGCACCCTCAGGATGAGGACACAGAGCCACGGCACCCTCAGGATGAGGACACAGTGCCATGGCACCCTCGGGATGAGGACACACCGCCACGGCACCCTCAGGATGAGGACACAGAGGCACAGCACCCTCAGGATGAGGACACAATGCCATGGCACCCTCAGGATAAGGACACAAGGGCACGGCACCCTCATGGCGAGGACGCACAGCCGTGGTGCCTTTAGGACGAGGACAGACTGCCGAGGCACCTGCAAAAACAGGAGACGGGGCCATGAGATCCTCAGGACCAGGACACACAGCCACAGCACCCTCAGGACCGAGACACACAACCATGACACTCTCAGGACCAGGAGACAATATCACGTCACTCTCAGGAACAGAACACAATGCCTTGAAACACTCAGGACCTGGACACGCTGTCGTGATGTCCTCAAGACAAGGACAAACAGCCACAACATCGTTTGGATAAGGAGAACAAAGCCATGACACCCTCAGGACCAGGACACTTTGCCAGAGCACCCTCATAATCAAGACACCACGCCACGATACCCTCAGGACGAGGACACGGGGCCACAAGATCCTCAAGAGCAGGACACAATGCCAGCACAACCTCAGGTTAACAGCACCTGGCAACAGCACCCTGAGGAGCAGTACGTACTGCTGCGGCACCTTCAGGAGGAGGATGCAATGTCACGACACTTCCATGGTCGGGAGAAATGACCATGGGACCATCAGGACCAGGACACACAGGTGCGACACACTGAGGACCAGGAAATACTGCCGTGGCACCTTCAGGGCCAGGACCCAGGGACATGACACCCTCATGACGAGGACACACTGCTGCGTCACCAGGATACGCCACCGTGGCACCCTCAGGACTGTCACCAGGATACGCCACCGTGGCACCCTCAGGACCAGGAAAAAAAATGCCACGGCAACTTCAGGAGCACGACGCTCTACCACGGCAGTCTCAGGGCAAGGAGACACTTCCACAGCACCCTCAGGAGCAGGTCACCTTACAGTAACACCCTCAAGACCATGACACAATGACATGGCATCCTCAGGACCCGGACACATGGACATGACAGACATAGGTGACACCACGAAGACTGGCGTCCACTGTCATAGCAACTTCAGGACCAGAACACGTTGTCCTGACACCCTGAGCACGAGGACACGCTGCCACGACATCCCCTGGACCCGGACACAAAGCCGCGACACCCTTAGGAAACAGCAGACACGTCCAGAGCATCCTCAGGACCAAGACACGAGGATGTGACACCAAGAGGACCTGGAGACGACGCTGAGGTGACTTCAGGACCAGGACAAACTGCGACGACATCCCGAGGACCGAGGCAAAATGAAGGTGACATCATGAGGAGCGGGACATGAAGCCACGACCCTCACAGGAGCAGAACAAGCCCACGGCGTGCTGAGGACCAGGGCACGCTGCATCGCAGCTTCAGGTCCAGGGCAAGTGGTCGGGACGCCCTCAGGACCAAGACGCATCTCCACAACACGTGCAGAACCAGGACTCACGTCCACGACACCCCAAGGGCACCCCACCACAGCACCCCCAGGACCAAGACACAAGGGCATGGCACCACGAGGGCCCGGACACACTGCCATGACACCAGGACATAACGTCACCCTCAGAGCCAAGACAAACGGAGGTGACACCATGAGGATCAGGACGTGGAGCCATGGCACCCTCAGGACATGGACACAAGGACACGACACCGTGGGGACCTGGGTACATGGACACAAGGACGTGACACCGCGGGGACCTGGGTACATGGACACAGGGACACGACACCGCGGGGACGTGGGTACGTGGACACAGGGACACGACACCGCGGGGACCTGGGTACGTGGACACAAGGACACGACACCGTGGGGACCTGGGTACGTGGACACAAGGACGTGACACCGCGGGGACCTGGGTACGTGGACACAAGGACACGACACCGCGGGGACCTGGGTACGTGGACACAAGGACGTGACACCGCGGGGACCTGGGTACATGGACACAGGGACACGACACCGCGGGGACCTGGGTACACGGACACAAGGACACGACACCGCGGGGACCTGGGTACATGGACACAAGGACGTGACACCGCGGGGACCTGGGTACATGGACACAAGGACACGACACCGCGGGGACCTGGGTACACGGACACAAGGACACGACACCGCGGGGACCTGGGTACATGGACACAAGGACACGACACCGCGGGGACCTGGGTACACTGCCATGGCACCCTCAGGACCTGGACAAACGACCAGGAAACCCCGAGGACCAGGGCACAACGCTGTGTCCCCCCCAGGGCGAGACAAGGTGGCACCACGAGGACCAGGACACACGGCCACGACGCCTTCAGAACCAGGACAAGAGGCCCTGAAACCCTGAGGGCCAGGGCACAACGCCACAACACCCGCAGGAACACGACACGGGGCCACGACGCCCTCAGGACGGGGACACGGTGCCTCGGTACCCTCAGGGCGACGTCACCCAGGTGCCGCAGTCAGCGAGGACATCCCCAGCGCAGAGGGGAAACTGGGGCTGCCCCTCCTGCCACGCCGCGGTGTGGGGACAGCGGTGGGACCCCCTCAGTCCCGCCGGTCCCCGTCGGCAGCGGGAACACGCGTGTGCAGAGCCAGGGGCCTGCGACAGCTGTGCACGCGTGTGCGTGACAGAGCCAGCCACTGCGGCGCGCGCCGGGAAGGGACAGGGCGAGTGGCTGCCACGCGTGTCAGGGGAACGGCCCGTGACGGGCGCTCCTGGGTGCCGCCACGCGTGCGTGCGCGCCACAGGGGGAGCCGGGGTCCCGCGACGACAACCCCGTGTGCTGGCGCACGCGCGAGCATGACACGCGCGACACGGCGGGAGCCAGGGCCCGCGGACGGGAGTGCGCGCGTGTGCCGGACGGGCGACGCCGACACCCGCGGGTGAGGCACGGGGGAAGGGACCGTCTGTGCCAGCGCTCGCCGGGCCCCGGTGTGTGTGTGTGTCCCCCTCGCCATCCTCCCGGCTCGGCACGGGCCGGCGGCAGCGGAGTCAGAGCGAGAGGAGCAGCCCGGCTCGGCGGTTTCCGTGGCAAAAGGAGAGTGAAAGTGCTGCTGCGTCACCGCGACAGCCGGGCGCGCGGCGCAGCCGCGGCGGGGTGGGCTCTGCCGCCGCTCGCCCCGGGGGGGGGCCCCGGTCGGCCGCGGTGCTGGGGACCACCCGGTCCCCTCCTGGCTGTGCTCTTGGCGGGGTGCACTCACCCCATGGTGGGGGTGACCCACCCCTGGGGTTTGGCACCGGCACCGTCCTCCCTGGAGACCCCCTACGCTGCCCACGGGTGCGGGGGGGCCCATCCCGGCCTCCCCCCGCCCCCCCAGCCAAACGCCCTAAGGACGGGCACCCATGGGTGCTGCCGAGGAGCAACCAGCCCCAGCCCCATTGTGTCCCCCCTCCCCGTCCCACAGTGGGAGTGCCGGGGACTCTGCAGGATCCCTGGGGGGGGTCAGGCTCCAGGTTTGCCCCCAGCCCTGCCCAGCCACGGCACGCCGGCTCGCACGGGGTGGGGGGGGTAAATCACCCTGCTTGGGCTGGAGCAGGGCCCCCCCCCCCATCTCTGCGGCATTGATGCTGGGAAACGCAGCCCCCCCCCACCCCTCCCCTCCACCCTGGTTCCCCGTGGCGGTGCCGGAGGGGCTGCGGCGCGGTGGCACGGGGACCCTCCTGCCCGTCCCCCGGCAAACTGCGGGCCCCAGGGTGCACCGTAGCGGGGTGGCTGGGTGCCAGGGAGCAAACGCCGAGCTGCCGGCCAGGCTGGGCCTCTGCTGCCGGGGTGGCCCCCCCCTCCCCTGCCGCGGGGGGTGCCGGGAAGGGGACCCCGAGGAGGGGACCCCGCGGCGCAGGGCAGGAGGGTGGCGAGGCTGGGGGGGGGGGGGGGGGTGGCAGGTGGCGGAGGTGGCTTTGCTCTCCGGATTCGTGCCGAAGCACCCCGGGAGCGTGCCCGGTGGAGGGGGTGGGGGGGCACGTGCTGCTTACCATGGTGTGTCCCCTCAGGCTGGAGCACAGATCCCCCCCCCCCAGACCCCCCCCCCAAGTCCCGCTGCCGCCTGCCCCCGCGCAGGCGCCTCCTCCCCGGCACGGCGGCAGTGGCGAGCGCTTCCTGCTCGGCCCGGCCGCCCCGGCTCGCTGGCAGAGTCACTTCCTCCGCTCGCTGGCCCTGGCCCCGGCCCCGGGAAAGGGCTGGGGTGGGGGAAAAGGTGGGGGGGGGGGGGGGGTCGGGGCCAAAGGGGACCCTCACGGGGCGCCCAGCAGCACCGGCGGGGAGCCACGGCCACACAGGGAAGCGCTCCCCCAAACGCCGTCCCGCCTGCGCCGCGCAGCACCCGGCACCCACCCGGGCTCACCGCGGCGGCGTCACCCGTGCCGGGGGTGTCCACGCACCGGGGTGGGGGCCACCGGGGACAGGCGAGCCGTCGCCACCGGTCGCAGGGGTGCGCGGTGGCTTCTCCCCGTGCCGGATGGCATCCTGGCTGCCGGGGAGGGCACGGCTCGACCGAGCAGACGCCGTCGCCCCCGGGAAGGCGGAGGTGCTGTGCCAGGCCGCGGTGCCGGTTGTTTTCGCCGCATCCTGGACTCCGCACCGAAAACAATCGCGGGGGCTGCGGGCGCTTCCCGGGGGGAACCGGGGGAGCCGGCGATGTGTGCCGGGTCAGGCGGCTGCGGGGGGGTCTCGGCGCGGGGGCACGCGCTCCCCTCGGGGCTGCGAGGCCACGGCAGCGGCACCGGCGTTAACCGTCGCTGCCGGGGCTGGGGTGGGGGTGCCAGCCTGGCGGGAACATGCACCCCCTCCCCACGCGGGGCCGCGCCGGGCACCGTCGCGGTGGGGGGCATGGGAGGTTACCCCCGGGATGGGACAGGCACCGCGTCCCCTCGCACGACGGCCGGGACGGGGACGTGCAGCCCACCCGGCACGCCGTGGCACGGCGCCCGCCCGAAACCGGCCTCCCCGCGCCCTCGCACCTCCACCCACATCAACCCGGGTCGGAACCGGACCCCGGCTCACCGCTGTGCCGCCGGCACGTCCCGGTGCTGCCGCTCGGACACGGCCGCCGGGCCGGGGGGGAGGCACGAGGGAAGGGGAAGCCGGGACCCACCCTGCGGCCGTGCCCCTCCCTGGCCGCCCCGGCGCCCGTCCCCGTCCCCCGGCGGGTCTGCCTTCCTGCCCACCCACCCTCTTCCTCCGCGCCCGCCGGGCCCTGGGAACAAGCGCGGCCTTTCTGCCGCTCCCCTCCCCTCCGCTGGGCCCCCGCCAAGGACGCTGCTCCGCCGGGAGCGCGCCGGGATGGACGGCCCCCGCCACCTCGCTCGCTGCCGGGGGGGACACCGGTGGGGTTTTGGCTACGGGGCAAGGGCTGGCCGTGGCGGGGACGCGCGGCTGACCGGTCCCTGCAGAGGGATGGGGGGCAGCCGCGATGCACCTCGGGGAGCCTCGCGCCGACCCCCAGCCCGGCGCACCGGCGGCACCCTGGGCCACGGCCCCTCTGCCAGGGAGGGGGAAGGTGCCGGGAGTGCCACTGCCCCCCGCCGCACCATCCGCAGAGGGGGGTGTCCCGCTGCCGAGCCCCATCTGGGGCTGGGGGGCACTGGGTTTGGAGCCAAGGCATGGCTCAGCACGGCGCAGCACGGCACGGTTCGGCACAGCTTGGCACTTCATGGCACTGCGCGCCACGGCACGGTTCGGCACAGCCTGGCACCGCATGGTTCAGCACGACCCGCCGCACCACAGAACAGCACGGTACGGCCTGGCACAGCCCGGCACAGCTCAGGATGGCACAGTTCTGCCCAGCAGCCGCTGGCTCCTTCCAGGGGGGGACGCAGCCCTGACGGGGGTCCCGGGGCTGAGCTCCCGCCCCCGGACGCCCGAGGACGGGAAGGCGGCAGCGGCACGAATCCTCGGTGCCCCGCACCCCCCCGCCCAGCGCTCCCGTCCTTGACCCGGGCGCGGGCCGAGGTGGGTGCTCAGCACCCTCCTGCAGCCCACCCGCCCTCCGGGTGCCGGTCGGCGGGGTCCCCGAGGAGCCAGCCCGCTCGCCCAGGCTCCCCACGTCACACCCCGGCGCGGTGCCCCCGGCCAGCGGCCGCTCCTGCCGGCGCCAGCACCGCGGGGAGGATATTTTTAGCAGCTCACACCCGGCCCGGGGCTTTCCCCGGCCTCCTGGCAGTGCCCGCGGGGCCGCGGGGTTTGCCAGCTCTGCCGGCTTGGCCGCGGGAGCCGCCGGCACCGTGCGGGAGCACGCAGCCAGTGCGCACGGGACGGGCACCGGGGAGGTGCCTGGCATCGTGGCACCGCCGCCAGCCTGCCGTGCTGGACCGTGCCGGGGTGGCAGGGAGCAGGGCTGGGAGGGGGGGGGTGTTGCTCCCAGTGCCGCCCGCTCCGACGGCCAGAGACCTCCTGGTTCCCAGGCTCGCTCACTTCGTGACGACTTTCCCCATTTGTTCCCGTGCCAGCATTGTTCTTCCACCGAAACGGTTCCCCCCCCCCGGCCCCGGCACGTACCTCCCGCTCCGCCGGATTTACAGCCAGGGCGGTGGGAGCCCACCCGCTCCCCCGCCGGCTCCCGGTCCCCCGGCCCACATCGCACCCCCCGCCCGCCCCCCGGCCACACCGTCCCGGCTTCCCCAGCCCCACCGCCACGCAGCGCGGATCTGGACACGTCCAAGCGCAGGATTAACCCTTTCTGCCGCCGGAAACCTTCGCCGAAAGCTTTTTGTAACCTCCCCGCAGCGAAGGCACCCCCGGCCCCGCTTGTCTCCTCACCAGCGAGCTCTGCCCCTCTGTGCCCTCCCGCGGGGACGGGGACGCTGCGCGAGCCCTGCCCGTGCCCAGGCCCGGGGGGGGACACACACACGATGCCCGTCTTCCCTCCAGGCCTTCGGCACCAAATTCTGCTCCTCCTCTGAGCACCGAATTCATGGCGGTACCAGCAGCAACCCCCCCGTGAGTCCCCCCCCCCAGCCCCGGCCGTGGGTGCCACGTCCCAGCACCGCCGCGGCCCCGCGAGGTGCTCCCCGGGACGAGCCCTTTCGGGTGATTTGGTGATGCCGGCCAGGCGGGCTAGCAGGGGGGGAGCCAGCCGAGCCCTGCACGCTGGCGTGGGCATGGTCAGCGCGGCACCGCCGGGGCTCAGCCCCACGTGCGAGCCCCGTGGGGCCGGGGGCTCCGTGCCCCCGCCCCAACTGCCGGAGGAGGGCGAGCGGCTTCGTGGTGGTGATGGCGGGGGGGGGGGGGGGACACACGGGGGTCCCAGCCCTCCAGACAGAGCAGACGCACGGCGGGGCCTCGGCCGAAGCCGTGCCGAGCGGAACGCCGCTGCTGCCGGGCAGAGGAGGGGGCTTGCCGGGGGGCCGTGTGGAGCTGGGTGGGGGGGACACACACATGCACGCTCCCCTCCTGCTGCTCCGCCGCCCTCGGGCTCTCCTCCCGGCCGGAGGCTGCTGTGGCACGCCGGGGGGGTGGGCCGGCCCGCGGCACGCCGGGAGCCGTAGTCTCCCGCCAGCGCGGCGGAGCAGGACGGCCCCGGGGGGGGGGGGGTACGCCCCGCTGCCCCCCCACCCAGCCCCCCCGCGCCTGGTGCCCGCTGGCTCACCTGGGCATGCTTGCGCTTCCGCCCGGGCCGCCCGGCTTTCCTCATGGGCGTCCCCGGCTCCTGCTTCTCCTCCTTGCTCTGGTTCTCCTCGGGCTCCTCTTCCCCCTGCGAGCCGGAGACAGAGAGGACGGTTACGCCGCCGGCCCTGCGGCCGGGCAGCCCGGGGGTCCTGGGCACGGCTCCCGCTCGGCGCTGGCATCGCCGGCACCGTGGGTGCGCCGCGGAGGGCCGCGTGTGGCCGTGGTGCCGGCGTCACCAAACCGGTGGCCCCCGGGGTGCCATTAGAAAGGTGACGGTGGCTCCTCCTGCCACGGCTCGGGCGCCGGCACCGGGTGAGCCCTCCTGCGCCGCGGTCGGCTCGGGGGGGGTACGTCCCCGCTCCTGCGTGTGGGGCTGGGGGCTCCTGCACCGCGGCACGTGGGAAGGGCTGCACGGCTCGGCACGGCACGGCACGGCTCGGCACGGCACGGCACGGCATGGCACAGCTGGGCCTGCAAGGAGCCCGAGGACACGGGCCAGCAGCAGGAGCCCGGCTGCCCTCGGAGCCTGCTTCACCGCGCACCCCGCCAGCGTGGGTGTTTCGGGGGACCTCGCACCCCTCTCCCCATCCCATGTCCCCCCCCCCAGCCCCTCCCTGGGTGCTGGCGGGAACACCTCGCCGGGAAATGAACCTGCTCCCCCCGCGCCGGGGCCACCACCGCAGCCCCCCTCCCCACCCCCCCGCCCCGAGGACGGCAGCGTGCCGGGGGGCCTGTGCCCCGGTGCCGCGGCGTGGGTTCGGGGGGGGACACGCGTGTGCGGGGGCCCCCGGCCTGTCCCGCGGCGGGGCCGGTTTCACCTGAGCCCCAGAAGATCCCGGCGGCTGCAGCCAAGGCAGGAAGAGGCCGCGGAGGGGGGAGCCGGGGAAGGAGGAGAGGCCGGCGGGGGGCTGGCGAGGGAGAGGCCGGGGAGGGGATGGGGCTGGCAGCCAGACAGCACCGACATCCAGCTGCACTCGCACGGCCCCGCAGCCGCCAGCCCCGGCCGCATTCCTGCCCGCCGCTGCCCTGCTTCCCCCCCCCCACACACCCCCCGAGGTCCCGTGGGGTCAGGACACGCCGTGCCCCACGGCCACGGGGCACCAGCCTGCGTGTTGTGCGTGTGTGTGTGTGTCCCCCCCCGGCTTTACTGCCCGTTTCCCCCCCGTGCGCGCGGGAGCCACGTGCCGGCTCATCCCCAACCGACCCCACAACGACCGTACCCGGTCCCGGCACCCGCCGAGCAGGGTGAGGCGGCACCGGTGGGCTCGGCCCCCCCCCCCCCCCTTTCCCCACACGGTCCCGGGCGGAACGTTGTGCGACGGGTCCAAGGACGACGCCGGGATCACAGTTCCACCTCCATCCCCGGGGGGGGCGTGGTGGTGGGTGGTGGGTGGTGGGGGGATTCCTGGGGGTCACTGCCCCACAGGCCCACCGCACCTCACGGGCGCCAGAGCCGGGGTGACCCCGGCACCCTGCAGCCTGTCCCCGCGCCGCGGGGGCAACGAGCAGCTCCTGCCCCCGCACCCGGCAGCACCACGGAGCCTGGGGGGGTCTCCCCCGTCCAGCCCCGCTCCTGGCAGCAGCGAGCCCCCCAACACCCGTCCTTTTGCACCGGTGCTGCCGCGGCCGCCGGCGCCTGGCCCCGGCCAGCTGCCCCATGGCACACCCCGGCTCTAGCCGGGCCGCGGCGGCGTTTACGCCGGGTGTAAAGGAAAGGTACGGCGGGGTGTCGAGTGCGCGGCGCTGGCACACGGGCTGGGAGAGGATGTGGCTGGGGGGGGGGGGGGGGCGGTGGTTCTGGGGGTGCTCTGCAGGGTCCCCAGGTAACGCCCCCCCACCCGGGGGGTGCCGCAGTCCCCGTGGAGGGGGGGTGTCTCTGTGCTCCCCCCGCCCCGTCTCACCACGCAAGCGGCAGCGGTACGCACCGATGTGGTTCCTCCCAGTGCCCGGGCCCGGCGCAGGCGGCTCGAGGGACGCAGCAGCGGGGTGGGGCAGGGGGGGTCCCCGTGGTGGAGATGGGGAGCTGCCCCCCACACTCATGGGGACGAGGTGATGAGCTCCCCGCTCAGCACAGCCCCCCCCCGCACCAAGCCAGGGGGTGCGCGGCAGCACCGGGGCTGCAGGGACCCCCCTCAGCGGCACTGCCGGCACCCCAAAACCAAGGCGGGCGCCGGAGAAATAGGGGTGCAGCGCGGGCGTGAGCAGGGCTGGTGGAAAGGGCTGCGGGGGGGGGGGGGGGGGGGTGTCTGCGCCCCCCCAGCCCGCCGTGGGGGGTGCCGGAGCCGCGGCCCCTCGCTGCCCTTCTCCCCCGGGGCCCAGGCGGGCGTGGGGCCGCCCGGCGCGTCCCCGATGCGCCGCGCTCCGGCACCGCTGCCAAGCAACAACCCGGAGGGAAACCACCGCGGCGGAGGAGAGCTGCGGCATGACGCAGTGCTGGCTGTGCCGGGTCCCAGCTCCCGGCTGCACCGGAGCCGGAGCCCTGGGCAGCGCGGGGAAACCGGCCCCGTGGGGTGGGAGAAGGCGGGTGCGGAGACCACCCCACCCCACCCCACCCATCACCGCGTGGGAGCCGGAGCTCAGCCTCGCCGGGTCCGCGCCGAGAGCAGCCGGCACCGGCGTGACCCGCGGTGCCGCGGGGGACGGCCTCGTCCTCCCGGCACCTTCAGCAGAGGTGACCTCCGCGGGGGAGGCGACGCCGCGTCCCGGCAGGGTCAGGCCAGGACAGCGCTCGGCCGGGCGCGCTCGCTGCCGCCGAGCCCACGTGTGCCGCCGGGCACCCCGGGCTCCGGCACCGGCGGGTCCTGCTTTCGAGGGCGAGCTCTGCCGCGTGCTTCCACCGAAAACACGCGGCGACCCGCACGCACCCCGCGGGGAAGCACGGGACCGACCCCCGCTTCGCTCGTCCCACCTAGGCGTGCCAAAAACGTGCCGGGTGCTTCCCAAGGGACAGACAGGAGGCGATGGCCGGAGGACGGGGAGCACCGGCACAGCCGAGCCGGCCCGGAGGAACTGGGATGACCCTGGCCCCGCGCTGCACCGCAGCGGGACGGCGTCCAGCTGGCCCCGGTCCCCACGCCCCGACCAGGCCAGGCCCCGCCGGGACGCTGCTCCTCTCCCCGGGAAGAGCGATGCCTTCGCCGGCACCGGGAGTAGCCGCGTGTCCTCGTGTGGCGGGGGACGCCGCGGAGCACCCAGGACGCGGTCAGAGCCCGTCACCCGGCCCCGGCTCAGCCCTGCCGCGGGCTTGGGGGGTACCCCCCCTCCCCACAGAGCTGCTCTCCGGCTGGAGGACACAAACCAGGGATGGGGGGGCCGCCCGCCAGCACGGGCGCTGCACGAGGGGAGGGCAGGGACCCCCGCACCCCCACAACCCCCACAACGGGGGAGCGGGACCGGCATGAGTTGGGCTCCAGCCTGGCAGCGGGGCCACCTCTCGACGCGCGTCCCGCGTCCCCTTCCCACCGCTCCACAGCTCAGGACACGCACCCAGCACCCAGCACCCAGCACCCACCCCACCGGCACCCAGCCAGCCCCGGAGCCAGCGCAGCCCCTTTGCTGGGGGGCAGCCCCCCCTCCCCGCAGCCGGGCTGGGAGGTGACAGCAGGTCTCCGCTTCGCCGTCCCCTCCCCGCGCTGCCCCGCCGCCAGGAATAGCTCAATCCCCGCTAATCCCGGCCACGCGCGGCTCAGGGCTCCCCCCGCGGCGAGGGTGGGGGGAGAGGGGCCGGTGCGCAGCGGGGACCCCACGCTCCCCCCTTTTCCCCCGTGTCTGTCAGCCGGGAGCGAGCCGGACCCCTGGAGCGCACCGGTGCCAAGCGCAGTGATGGGGGGACACCCCCCACCACCACCCCCCGCCCCCCCTCGGCAGCCCCCCATGCGCCGGGAGCCGCGGCGGGACCCTACCTTGTGCGTGTCGAGTGCCTCGCGGTTCGGAGCGGGGCTGCTGGCGTCGAGGGTCCCGCTGGACGGCATGGTGGGGAGCGAGGGCGGGCGCCTGGGACCGTCGCCTCTTCAAGCACCAAAGCGGCCCCCGCCGCCGCCGCGCTCCGGCTCTCCGCGCCGACGAGGGGGGTCCCGGAGCCGTCGCCCGCCGCAGCGGCCAGCCCCTGCGTCCCACCGCCTGCCTGGATCCTCCTGCCCCTGCGGGAAGCGGAGAGCGTTGGGGTGAGGGGGGGAGCGCCGGCCCCGCCGCCCCCCACCCGCCGCCCCGGCCCCCCGGCAATGATTAACGCGCCACAACCTTGACTCAGCCGGGCTGGGCCGGGCCCTTGTCCCCGGCATCGCCCGCGGCGGCGGCAGAGCCCCGGCCCGCGCTGGCTGTGGGGTGCACGGCGTGGGGTGCGGGGTGCGTGGGACAGGGTGCTGGGGGAACGGCCCAGGGTGCGGGGAGTATGGCACGGGGTGCAGGGTGCTGGGTGCTTGGCACGGGGTGCAGGGTGCATGGGACAGGGTGCTGGGTGCATGGGACAGGGTGCTGGGTGCATGGCACAGAGTGCATGGCACGGGGTGTTGGGTGCATGGCACAGGGTGCTGGGGGAATGGCACAGGGTGCGGGGAGTATGGCACGGGGTGCAGGGTGCTGGGTGCTTGGCACGGGGTGCAGGGTGCATGGGACAGGGTGCTGGGTGCATGGGACAGGGTGCTGGGTGCATGGCACAGAGTGCATGGCACGGGGTGTTGGGTGCATGGCACAGGGTGCTGGGGGAATGGCACAGGGTGCGGGGAGTATGGCACGGGGTGCAGGGTGCTGGGTGCTTGGCACGGGGTGCAGGGTGCATGGGACAGGGTGCTGGGTGCATGGCGCAGGGTGCTGGGTGCACGGCGCAGGGTACAGGGTGCATGGGACAGGGCGCTGGGTGCATGGGACAGGGTGCTGGGTGCATGGTGCTGGGTGCATGGCACGGGGTGTTGGGTGCATGGGACAGGGTGCTGGGGGAATGGCACAGGGTGCAGGGAGTATGGCGCAGGGTGCAGGGTGTTGGGTGCATGGGACAGGGTGCTGGGTGCATGGGACAGTGCATGGCGCAGGGTGCTGGGTGCAGCAGTGCAGGGTGCAGGGTGTGGGGTGCAGGGTGCACGATGTGCAGTGTGGGGTGCACGGTGCACAGCGTGGGGTGCACAGCATGGGGTGCACGGTGCAGGCTCTGGGGTGGATGGCACAGGGTGCGGGGTGCAGGTGGGGGCTGCGGGGTGCAGGGTGTGGGGTGCATGGCGTGGGGTGCACAGCACGGAGTGCAGGGCGCAGGTGGGCGCTGCGGGGTGCGGGGTGTGGGGTGCGGGCGGGCAGTGCGGGGTGCAGGCGCGGGACGTGGGGTGCGGGTGGGAGGTGCAAGGTGCATGGTGAGGGGTGCAGTACGTGGGGTGCATGGTGTGGAGTGAGGGATGTGGGGTTCAGGGTGCAGAGTGCGGGGTGCAGGATGTGGGGTGCAGGGTGCTGTGTGAGGGTGCTGGGTGCAGGATGCAGGGTGGGGATGCAGGGTGTGGGGTGCTGGGTGCAGTGAGGGGGCGCGGGGTGCTGGGTGAGGGTGCTGGGTGGGGGTGCAGGCTGAGGGTGCGGGGTGCGGGGTGGGGGTGCAGTGTGGGGGTGCAGGATGGGGGGTGCAGGGTGCGGGGTGCGGGTGCGGGAGCCGCCAGCCCCGGCACCTGTTGCTATGGCAAACGCTGCAGTAGCCATGGCCGGGGCTGCTGTTGCCTTTGGCACCGGCGCTGCAATTTGCTTCTAGAGCTTTCCAGCCGCAGCCCGCTCCCGCCGGGGCGGGGGGTGCCGCCGGCCGCCGCGCCCCCAAACCCGCCACGGCCCCACGGGGGGTGGGGGGGGTGGGGGGGGGGTGCAGCATCGCCCCCCCCCCCCCCTCCCTCCGGCCCCGCGGTGTGCGGAGAGAGAAGGGGGGGGGGGGCACCGGGGCACCCGCGGTGGCGCTGGGTGCTGTGCGGGGGGGGGAGGAATTGGGGGGGGGGGTCCCCCTCACACCAACAGGTCTGGGCGGTGTGCGGGGGGGTGGGCTGGGGGGTGCGGGGGGCGGTGCAGGGTGGATGCAGGTGCAGGATGCAGGCTGGGGGGTGCGGGGTGGGGGTGCAGGACATGGGGGGGGGGGTGCGGGACATGGGATGGGCGTGCAGGACATGGGGTGGGGGCGGCGGTTCCCCCTTCTTCCCCCCCCCCCCAGCCCCCCCCTCCACGCACAGCCCCGCGCCAGCCGGGGGGGACCACGGAAGGGCTTCCCCGTCCCCCCTTCGCCAGTTTGGGGAGCGCCCATGGGTGCCCCGGCTCTGGCCCCCACCCCCCCCCCCCGGCACCAGCCCCTCCATCCCTCTGCCATGCCTGCGCCCCATGGAGCCCCCCCCGCCCCCGGCACCCCCGTGCCCCTCGGTGAGCACCCCGAGCACCCCCATGCCCGTCGGGCAGCTGCGGTGCCGCCAGCATTACGGCACGGCACGGCACGGCACGGCACGGCACCTCGGCCGCCTCCCCGGGGTGCTGCTGGACCCCCCCAGCCCTGGCCGTGCCCCCCCCCGGAACCCCTCGCCCCGCTCCCGCCGTGCCGTGCCTCGACAAAACCCACGCCGCGGGCACGGGGGGGACACGTGCCACCGGGAAGCACCCGGGGACACCCCGGCTGCACCCAGGCACCCCCGCAGCGGGGGTGCCCCGACCCCCCCCCGGGGAGGGTGGGGGGTGTCCCTCTGCACCCCAAAGACACTGCGGGGGTGCCGGGGTCCCCGCTGCCCGGCGGGTCCCTGCCTGCCCTTCCCCGCTGGGCTGCCGGCATGTCCCCGCAGCCCCAAAAAATGCCTTGGCCACCCCCCGCCGCACCCCCCCCCCCAGCGGGGTCCCTCCGGCAGCCCCGGGGTGAGCCCCCCCCGCCTGCCCCCCCCCCCCCCCCGGGCCGCCAGCCGCCCCGCTTGGCGCTGCCGAAGGGCCAGCAGCTCGCGGGCTTTGATTCGCATCCAAGCAAACATGGTCTCCAAAAACGCACTAAAAATAGTTGGGCTGCGTACAAACCCGGCGGGCAGCACCCCCCCAACCCCCCCCCACCCCACCCCCCCCCCCGGGGCCGCCGAACAAAGACGGGGAGCAGCCCGGTTGCCTCCCGCTCCCCCCCCCCCCCCCCCCCCCCCAAAAAGGGCCGTGTGGGGCGAGCGTGGCCCCGCAGGGAGGGGGTCCCGTGCGGGTACCGCCGCGGCCCCCCGACACCGGCCCCGCTCCCCCGCGCTCTTACCCGGCACGGGGGGGGCTGCGGCCCCGTGTCCCCGCGTTAGGCCGCCGAAACCCAAACCCTCCTCCGGCAGCACCGGGGCATCCCCCGGCCGATGCGGGGGGGGGGGGACACGCACACACAGACCCCCGTCGGGCGCTCGCCGCCGAGGCGCGGGGAGGGACTCGCCGCCTTCCCTCCTGCCTCCCCTATTTAAGGGCTCCGGCTGACCCCCCGGCTGACGGGGCGCGGGGGAACCGGCAGCCCCAACCCCGCGCCGCGCCGCTCCCGCACGGCGGGGCCCCGGCGAGTCACGCTCGCCGCACGGCAGAGGCGTTTCAAAGTAGGTTACCTGCGATGGGTGGATGAGACACGCGGCGTTGACAAAAAAAAAAAAAAAAAAAAAAAATAAAAGGAAAAAAGAAAACCGCCTTTTTTTTTTTTTTTTTTGTTTTTTTTTTTTTTTTATATATATATATATTTATATATATTTAGGGGCCTCGCCGGCGCCCGCCGTTGCCGTGCCGCAGCCGGCACCCCGCAGAAACCCAAACGGCCATTTTAGGTGATGGCGAGCGGGGTCCCCGACAGCCCCCCGCGCCGGTGGCGGGTGACACCTCCACTGCAGTGTGTGTGTGCGTGCGTGGGGGTGTGTGTGTGTGTGTGTGTGTGTGTCCCCCCCTCCCTGTCCCAACGTGACCCTGCGTGCAGCATCCCCCGGCGCGGTGACACCCCCCCCCGGGTTTGGACGGGGTCCACTCGTGCGTCCCCCACCGCCTTCGGCACGAGGGACCCCGTCCAAGCGCCTCTCCCGTGACAAGTGCCGCAGCGTATTATTATTGTTGTTGTCACTTTGAGTCACCGCCACCCCCGGGCAGCCGCGCTCCTCCTCCTCCTCCTCCTCCTCCTCCTCCTCCTCCTCCCCAGCGCCGGGGAAGAAGTTCAGGATTGACTCAGAGGGGACGGGAGCCACGGCCGTGAGTCAGCCCCCACCCCCTGCGCCCCCCCACCCCTGACTCACAGCGGGGGGGCTCCCCCCCCCCCCCCAACACCCCCCCCCGCGGCGTGGGTGCTGCTGGCAGGGCCAACCAGGGACAGGGTGGGTGTCCCCGGGGGCCCAAAATTTAGCCGAAGGGCGGCAGCTCCCCTGCAATCACCTCGAAAGGATGGTCGTGCCGAAACCACCGTCGCGGGCAAAGCGTTGACCTCATCCCTCTCCCCCCCCCCCCCCCCCCCCCGTAATTATAACGTACGAGCAAAATATTTGGCCACGCTGCTCGGGGGGTGCACGTGGCGGGGAGGGAAGTGCCCGGCCGCACGTGCCAGCCGCTCCTGCCCTCGCCACAGCCGCCCGGGGACCGCTGCCGGGTCCCGGCGGGGGCGGTTTGGGGGGGGATGAGGTGCCGGGGCACGCTCGCAAGCAGGCTCCCCAAAACGGAGCCAGGAGCGAACCGGCCCCATCCACCCTGCGCCCCGGGGGAGCGCCGCCGGCGAACCGAAACACGGGCCGCGGCCCCCAAAAGAGAGCCGGACCCCGGGAAGCCGGGGTCGGGCAGAACCGCCCCCGGGAGACCCCCAGGCCGGGAGCTGGTGCCGGGACGGAGCGAAGCCGGCTCACCGCGGAGCCACGGGCGAGCTGTGGGAACGCCTCGCCGCCGAGGAGCTCGACGTGCTCAGCTTACCGGGAAGGGAAAAAAAAAAAAAAAAAAAAAAAAAAAATAAAACAAACCCAAAAAACCAAACGGGCTGAGAGATGATGTGATTACGGCGAGCAAGTGCCGCCGCCGGCAGAGCCCCGGGCAGCACGGAAACCCTCCAGCTGGCAGGGGAGCGGGACTGGGAGCCGCAGCGATGCAAACCAGCGCTCAGGTACGGGCTTTGAACTGGGAAGGGCGGTTAACCGCGGGAACAGGCCCAACCGGCGGCGGCACGTTCCCGCGCGTGCCGGGCCCCGCGGCGGGGGAAGCGGGACGGCGGCTCGGCACGACGACCCTCCCGCCAGGTTTAGGCGAGTTTAGCCGGCACCGCGGGAGGCTGGAACGGCGTTAAAAAACAAAACAAAACAAAACAAAACAAAACAACAAAATGACCCGCGGCCTCGAGGGCGAGCGGGTCCCGGAGCGCCACGGGGAGCAGACGGCATCTCCGCAGGCCCAAACACCGCCGAGCCGCGGCACGCGTGCGCCCGGCACACGCGTGTCCCAGGCACACGCACACGCGTGGCCGGCGGTTCCCACGCCGCTTTCCCCGCCGGGTGCCGCAAGCCAGCGCAGAGCCCCGGCGCCGGGACGGCGCAGGTGTGGAGTCCTAAAAATCCCTGCACGAAAACCACTGCCGGACAGTCCCCGAGTGGCTGCCACGGTGTGGCATGGCACGGCACGGCATGGTGTGGCACGGCACGGCACGGTGTGGCACGGCACGGCACGGTGTGGCACGGCACGGTGTGGCACGGTGTGGCACGGCACGGCACGGCACAGCACGGTGTGGCACGGCACGGCACGGCACGGTGTGGCATGGCACGGTGTGGCACGGCACAGCATGGTGTGGCACGGCACGGCACGGTGTGGCACGGCACGGCGTGGCACGGCACGGCACGGTGTGGCATGGCACGGCGTGGCACGGCACGGTGTGGCACGGCACGGCACAGCATGGTGTGGCACGGCACGGCACGGTGTGGCACAGCATGGCACGGCGTGGCACGGCACGGCACGGCACGGTGTGGCATGGCACGGCATGGCACGGTGTGGCATGGCACAGCACAGGACAGTGTGGCACAGCACGGCAGCACCGGCAGCGAAGCAGCGGCTGCCAGGGTGTTGGAGGCGCAGCCGTCGCTCGTCGGCCGCCGGGCAAACGGCCTCGCCGCGGCCTCGCCAGCCGGCACCGGCATCCCGCCTTTCCTCGAGAGGCGGCGGGCGCGGCGTGTCACCAAAAAGCGGCTCCCGCTAGGAAGTTTCGAGCTGACTCAGCACGGAAAGGCCAGCGGCCGGCGCGGGAGCTGCCGGGAGCAGCCGCCGGCTCCGGCGACATCCGCTCGCCTCCGGCTCCCCGCGGCTCCCCGGGGTTTGGGCCGGGGGGTCCCGGTCCCCGGGGCGGGCGAGGGGCCGGTGGCAGCGCCGGGCAGGATGCGGGCGGCCGCCGTGGGTCCTGGCACCGCGCGCTCGGCGCGGCACCCAACGCCAATCCCGTGGTGACACCGTCTACGTCACACAAAGGGAAGAAATAAAGAAAGAGGAACTGAGCGGAGAGGAAAATTTCATTTGCCCGCAGGTTCGCGCACACGAACACCCGAAAACGAAGCGGGGGGGGGGGGGGGGGTGGAAAAATAAAAAGGGGGAGCGGGGAAGGGGAAGGAGCTGGGGGCCGTGGCGGAGCGGGGAGCACCCCGCCGGGCCTGTGCCCCCCGCCGCCCCCTCCCCGGCTCTGCTGCTTCCCCCCCGGGGGAGGGGGGGGGGGGGTGTGGGGGGGTATTTATTGGGGTGCTCAAAAAAAAAAAAAAAAAAAAAAAAACTTTTGGCAGGCGGCACAGCCGACCCCCCCCCCCCCCCCCGCGGGGTGACTGTGCCCCGGGGGGCGGGGGGGCAAGAACCGGGTCCCGGCGGGGGGGTCGCGGCGGGGGTCGCCGCTGCCGGTGGGACGGGGATGGGGGGGGGGGTGGGTTGGGACACACACACACACGGTGACACCCCCCCCCCCCCCCCCTCTCCCCGGGCAGCCCCCCGCAGCGGGGAGCGGGCCGGGCCCCCCCCGCGCTGCCCTTCAGCCGCCCGGCGCGGCGCTCAAGGACACGGCGGCGCCGGGGACAGACGGACGGACGGACAGACGGACGGACGGACCGGGACCGCCGCTCCCCCCCCCCCCCCCATCCCCGCCCGCCGAGCCGAGAGCGGGGGCGGCCGCGGGGGGCCGGGGCGGGGGGGGGGCCGAGGCGGGCCCGGCAGCCCGGCCGCTGCCATGTTTTCCTGCTCGGCGCTGCAACCCCCCCCCGGCCCCGCCGCAGCCCCCGCCCGCCGCCGCGACGCCCCCCGTGGGGGGGGGGGGGGACACACACGGACGGACGGACACACACACGGACACACCGGGGGACACCGAGGCGGGGGGGGGTGTGGGGGGGGAGTGCGGGCCGCGCTCCGCGGGCCGGGCCGAGCCGAACCCACCCGAACCCGAGCCGAGCGCTGCCGAAGCCGAACCGAACCGAGCCGAGCGCTGCCGAAGCCACCCGAGTCTCCCCGAGCCGAGGCGGGGGGTGCCGAAGGAAAGGGGCGGGGGGGGGGGTGTGTGTGTGTGTGTGTGAGCCCCCCCATCCCGTTGCTCCGCGGGGACCCCCCGTGTCCGCGCCGCGGCGAGACTGTTACCTTGGGCCGGTGCGGGCCCGGCGCGCCGTGCCGAGCCGTGCCGAGCCGTGCCGAGCCGTGCCGAGCCGTGCCGAGCCGTGCCGAGCCGCCGCCGCCGCCGCCGCTGCGCTGCCCGGCCAGGCCTCCTCCCGCAGCGCCGCCGCCTCCACTGCAGCACCGAGCCGCGCCGCCCGCCCGCCGCGCGGTCCTAGCGCCCGCCGCGCCGCGCCGAGCCCAGGCGGGCGAGCGTCGTGTCGGGGGCCGAGCCGAGCCGAGCCGAGCCAGGCGGGGTGATGCAGGGCTGAGGCGAGCCAGGCTGGGTCGTGCCAGCGCTGTCCGCGCAGTGCTGAGCCAGGCCAGACCGCGGTGAGCCAACCCACGCCGGAACGGGCCAAGCCAAGCCAAGCCAAACCGAGCTGCGCCACGGCGTGCTGGGCCAAGCTGAGCCGGGCCCAGCTGGTCCCGTGCAGAGCTGGGCCAAAGCCACCTCTGAGCTGGGCTGAGCCCAGCATGGCTGGACCGTACTGGGGAAATCCAAGCCGCGCCTGGCCGTGCGGTGCTGAGCCAAGCTGTGCCATGCCCAGCCGAGGAGCACTGGGCAGCGCTGTGCCAAGCCGTGCCACGCCATGCCAGGCCGTGCAGCGCCCGAGCCACGCGCGCTCAAGCAGTGCCAGGCTGCGCCAAGCCGAGCCGTGCCGTGCAGCGCGGCGGTGAGCCCTGCGGAGCCAAACTCGGCGGCGTGGCACCACGCGGTGCAGGTCTGAGCCGTGACGAGCCGTGCCCCGGGGCGCGGTGTCTGCCCGTGCCAAGCTGCGCACTGCTGCGCTGAGCCGTGCCGTGCCGAGCTGTGCCATGCAGCACCGAATGGAGTCGTGCAGTGGCCAAGTCATACACTGCTGTGCCGTGCAGTGCCAGCTGGGTGCTGCAGTGCCGAGCTGTGCAGTGCCGAGCCGTGCCGTGCAGTGCCGAGCTGCGTTGTGCAGTGCCGAGCCGTGCTGTGCAGTTCTGAGCTGTGCCGTGCAGTTCTGAGCTGTGCCATGCAGTGCCAAGCTGTGCCATGCAGTGCCGAGCCGTGCCGTGCAGTGCCGAGCTGTGATGTGCAGTGCTGAGCCATGCCGTGCAGTGCAGTGCCGTGCTGCACAGTGCTGAGCCGTGCCGTGCAGTGCCGAGCCATGCCGTGCAGTGCTGAGCCGTGCTGTGCAGTGCCGAGCTGTGATGTGCAGTGCCGAGCCATGCCGTGCAGTGCAGTGCCGTGCCGCGCAGTGCCGAGCCGTGCCGTGCCACGCAGCGCTGTGGGTACCTGCCCTACGGTTTGCACTGCGCACCCTGCAGTGCTCAGCCACGGGGACCTCCCCACGGCAGTGCCCCACGGTAGGGACCCCCCCCCCCACCCCCCTGCGGTGCCCCCCCCAGCAGCCCAGTGCTCCCCAGGGCTGGCCCCACACCCCTCTGCCCGGCCCCGGGCACCCCCGGCCCCTGCTCCATCCCTTGGCCACCCGCTCGTGCCACCCGTGTCTCCCCAATCCCCCCGGCACTGCCGGCACATCTCTGGGAACTTCTGCTCCCTGAGCACCCCTGCCCCAGCACCCCACGCCAGCCCCATGCTGGGGGGGCTGGACGGATGCCCCCAGAGCACCCCTGGGGCACCTTCCCCGGCGAGGCGTCTCGTGGCAGCCCCTCGAGGGGCTCGAAGCCCGGGGCCGGGCACGGCCGCGCCACGAAAAGCAGCCGGCGAATCCAAGGCCTCGGCAGCGGGGCCGCGTTTGAGCCTCGTGGTTCTAGTCTAACCACACCTGAGGTTTCCCGGGGACCGAGCCGCGTTCCTGCGGCACCGGCGGCGCCGTGGGCACCGGGGAGGGACTGGGGGGCCCTGGCGCTGCTGGGACCCACCCGCCGTGCCGCGCTCAGCCGCAGCCCCGGGAGCAGCCCTTGCAGACCCCGGCTCGCCTCCAGTGCTGGAAGGCGCCTAGTGCACATGGGGGCACTGTAAAATAAGACATTAATTAATAATAATAATTAATGCTGCGTTCCCCCGACTTAACAGGCCGTCTCCTTCGCCGCGGCAGGGCAAGGCTGCTCCCTCCCTCCCTCCCCGGGGTCTCTGGCAGCAGCCTTGCCGTGGGTGCTGGTGTTCCAGGCTGGGAAGGGGCCGGTGCCCACTGGGAAAGGCTGCCTGGTGCTGCCGGCACCTCCCGGCACATTTGAGCCAAGGCTTGGCTGTGGCGTGTCAGTGCCACGGGGTCTGCCCCAGCTCCCCGGCATAACCGGGGCCCGGCGATGCCCCGGTGTGTGCCAGCCCGCTCCCGGCTCCGGCAGAGTCCCCGCTGCGCCGCAGGGATTTTTTTTTCCCCTTTCTTTTTCCCGTCGCCCGAAGCCGTAGCCGCGGCGCTGCTTGGCAGAGCCGCCCTCGCACCTTGGCACGGCCACGCCGGCGTGCCCGGGGCTGCCGCGCTGCAGGTGCCGGTGCCGGTGCCGACAGCCAGCGCGGCAGCAGCCCGGGCACGCGCCGCACCCGTGCCACGCCAACGGTGGGGAGGGCTGCTGTAGGCACGGCTGGGTGTACGTACACCCGCCCGTAGGCACGGCTGGAGGTAGCTGCATCTGTGCGTGGGTGCCTGCAGGTACACCTGCGGGTGGGGGGGGGTGGGGGGGTGGGGTGTGGCTGCGGGTGGGTGTGTTTAAGTGATCCATGACCAACCCACTCAGGTCCGTGGTTTTGACTCATTTCCTTACAGAGAACTGGCCCCTGGGGCTCCTTCACCTGCGGCTGAGCCTGGTTCTGTGCCAAACCCGGCTCCGTGCCGAGCCCGGTTCTGTACAAAGCCCGGTTCTGTGCCAAACCCGGTTCTGTGCTGAGCCTGGTTCTGTGCCAAACCTGGTTTTGTGCCAAGCCCAGCTCTGTGCCAAACCCAGTTCTGTGCTAAGCCCAGCTCTGTGCCAGGCCCAGTTCTGTGCCGAGCCCAGTTCTGTGCCGAGCCAGGCTCTGTGCCAAACCCGGTTCTGTGCTGAGCCCGGTTCTGTGCCAAACCTGGTTTTGTGCCAAGCCCCGCTCTGTGCCAAACCCAGTTCTTTGCTAAGCCCAGCTCTGTGCCAGGCCCAGCTCTGTGCTGAGCCCAGTTCTGTGCCGAGCCGGGCTCTGTACCAAACCCAGTTCTGTGCTAAGCCCAGCTCTGTGCCAAACATGGTTCGGTGCTGAGCCCAGCTCTGTGCCGAGCCCAGCTCTGTGCCAAACCCAGTTCTGTGCTGAGCCCGGTTCTGTGCTGAGCCCAGCTCTGTGCCAAACATGGTTCGGTGCTGAGCCCGGCTCTGTGCTGAGCCCAGTTCTGTGCTGAGCCCGGTTCTGTGCTGAGCCCAGCTCTGTGCCAAACATGGTTTGGTGCTGAGCCAGGCTCTGTGCTGAGCCCAGTTCTGTGCTGAGCCCGGTTCTGTGCTGAGCCCAGCTCTGTGCTGAGCCCAGCTCTGTGCCAAACCCAGCTCTGTGCCGAGCCCAGCTCTGTGCCAAACCCAGTTCTGTGCTGAGCCTGGTTCTGTGCTGAGCCCAGCTCTGTGCCAGGCCCAGCCTTTCTTCTGGCCCAGCCGAGGCCGTGGTGCCGCTCATTCCGGTGTGAATTCCCGCTGGAATCCCGGCTGAGCCGGCCCCGGGCAGGGGCAGAGGGATGGGGCGGGCAGCACCCCCCCTCCAGCCCGTTCTCCGCATTCCCCCCGTGGTTCCCAGGGCGAAGGGGGGTCCTGGAGGCTCCCTGGGCAGCTGTGCTGCCGGTGATGCAGGGTCGCTGTGCTGTCCATCCGTCCGTCCGTCTGGCAGGGGTGGTGGGATGCTTCCCACCACGGCGCTTCCTGCGCCCCTCCCGCTCCCCGCCGGAGCCTTCGCCCCTGTGCCCGCTCTCCCCGGGATGGAAAACTTTCCTCTCGCCAAAACCAGAACGTTATTTTTTTTCTCCCCTTTTGCGTCGAAGCCCCATTGGGAGGGACAAGCCGATACGAGGAGCGCTCGGTGGGTCTTGCCACCGTGCCCCATCCCGCAGCCCGGGGGGGTGGGTAGGGCTGTCCGGGGGGCTCCCGTGCGGGCCGTGCTGGTGGCACCCCCAGTGTCCCCACTGTGTTGTCCCCATTACTCCCAGCATTATCCCCTACGTTAGCCCCATTTCTCCTGGAATTATCCCCGGTGCTCCCAACATTATCACCGGCGTTATCCCCATTGCCCTTGGTGTCACCCCCATTTCTCCCAGCAGTACCCCCAGTGCTCCCAGTGTTGTCCCCAGTGCTCCCGGTGTTATCCCCTGCGTTACCCCCACTGCCCCTGCCATGCCCGGTGTTATCCCCGTTGTTCCCAGCGTTATCCCCCGCATTATCCCCACGGCTCCCAGTGTTCCCATTGCTCCCGGCAGGGCTGCCGCCGGGGCCGCAGCGTGTGCATCCCCTTATCGCCGCGCTCGGCAGGAGGAAGCTGACGGTGGCCACCGGGAAGGAGGGAATGGCCGGGGCCGGTGCGGGGGGGCTGGGGCCGGGCAGCCCCCGCTCACCAAGGGACCGGCCGCCGGCACAGACCAAACCATGGCACCATCCCGGGCACTGGAGAGCGGGGGGTTCACCGGCGGGGAGGTGGGTTTAGCGGCAGGGCGGCCGGCAGCGGAGCTCAGCCGAGGGGACGCGGCGTTTGCCGGCGGGAGGGGGAGGCTGGGTGCCGGCACCGGCTGGGGGTGGCCAGAGTACCACAATTACACTTATCACACCATACTCTGTCTTGACACGAATCATGCCTATGTTTTCCACAAGGTGAAATGAAGAGCTGCGAAATCTGGACAGAAAATTCATCGGGGGGTGCTGGAAGCTCAAGGCGAGACTCGGGGCGGGGCGGGGCGGGGAATTTAGGCGCGCGGGGAACAAGCGAAATCTTGGCGGAGATGTGGGACCATCGCCGGGTAACGCCGCGGGCAGGGGAGACGCGGCCGGTGGGCTCAGCAGAGGAGGAGGAGGGTGGCCACGGGTCGTGCATCTTCCCACTCCAGCTCTCGGCACCCCCATCACGCTCCAAGGCGGCCACCCTGCTCCGTGGTCCTTGGTCACCGGGGAGCTGGCTACCCCTGTCCTTTGCATCGCCGGGGCGGTTTTGCCGCGCCGGGGCGTGCGGAGTGCTGCTTGCCCGCCGGCCTGCGCTCCTGCCCCGCCGGCTCCACCACCGGCGGCTTCGTTTCTGCTAATAGGTGCAATTATCCCCGGCTTAAATCTCTGCGTGACGGGGAGGTCAGCCTGGAGGAGGGCAGCAGCTCCCGGCGAGGCGTTTCCAACCGGCCGTAAATCTCCCGTGCCGGGGATGGGGCAGCACCGGTGACCCGCTGCCTGCCGGGCTTATTACGGCTAGATCTGGTGCTCACTGGTCTCAGCCTCCGCTCCGGCTGCTGTGCAAGGCACCGGTCGCCCATCCTGCAGCCCCTGGCAGAGGTGGGGGTCCCCGGGGTCCCCCCCCACCGAGCAGCCGCCTACCCCCAGCAGCTCGGCCTGGTCAGCGAGCGGAGCAGCGGCACCGCGTCCCGGTGACAGTTGGACAATTTGGAAGGCAGCTCCCGCGGGGGTCGGGCGCGGGGATTGGATTCATTCATCTCGCCGAGAGGGCGGGCGCCAAATTAAGCCGGTGACACACGGTCAGCCGGTCCGAGGGAGCACCGGCTGCCCCCGCCTCGGCGCGGGGGGGGGGCACGTGGCCCCGCCGGCGTGGGGGGCACGTCCCTCCCACAGGCCCCTCGGCCGGGCAGACGTGGGGCTCACCGCGGGCTCCGGCGGGCTGCGGGGGGGGTGACGAGGGCTGCAGCAGAGGTGCCGGGGGGGAGGCACCCCACACCCCCCCCCCCGCCCAGGGAAGAGGCAGAGGTGCTGCAGTGGGGCTGCGGGTTTGCCCCCCGGCTACCCGGCGATGCCACCAGCCTGGCCACCACTGCGCTCGAGGCGGCTCCTGCCGCTGTCTGCACCCCAAAAGTCGTCCATCTGTGTCCCCCCCACCTTCACAATGGGGGGTATTTGCTCCATTTTGGAGTCCCTCTGTCTGGGCCTGAGCACCCCCAGACTAAGCAAAGCCTGAGAGCCCCGCTCCGAGGATGGGGCCCACCCCACGGCTCTGTCCCCACAGCAGCTGAGGGGACACAGGCATGCTGCCAGCGTGGCCCGAGGGACCCCAGGGGACACAGGCGTGGTGCCAGCGTGGCCAGAGGGACCCCAGGGGACACAGGCGTGATGCCACCATGACCTGAGAGACCCCAGGGGACACAGGTGTGATGCCAGCGTGGCCAGAGGGACCCCAGGGGACACAGGCGTGATGCCAGCGTGGCCCAAGGGACCCCCGTGCTCCCAGCACTCCCGTTGCTGCCCGGGCTGGCACCGCTGTGCCACGATCCGGTGCCGTTCCCTGCGTGTGGCTCCCACATCGCTGCTCCCGCTGCCGCAGCCTGAGGAAGGGGGGGGACAGCAGCACCCCCCCCCCATCTTCCCCCCCCTCCCCCCCCCCCCCCCGCCCTCCCGTGCTTCCAGGACCGATGGATGCCTCCTCCTTACACAATTGCCACCGGATTCCTGCACAAGCCCGCAGAAACGGCCGCTGGTCCCCCAAAGCGTGGCAGGGGGTGACGAGGATGGACCCCCCCCTCCCCCCCCGGTGCAGGGCAGTGGGTGGGGGGCAGCCGGGCTGTGGGGGGGCAGCCGGGCTGTGGGAGCACCGGTGGCACTGGGAGCACGTGGTGGTGGCCTGTCCCCAGCAAGGCGCAGCGTGTGTCAGATGTCAGGGCTGGGAGTTGGGGGGGGTGGGGTTGCGGGTGTGAGGGCACATGGGGGACCGGGACCCCCCCGGGAAGGGGCCCGTAACCCCCCGTGGAACCGGGGCAGGCACCGCACTGGGCTCCCTGGCACCCACGGCCGCACCCAACGCGTCCCGCCCCGGCGCGGTGTTTGCCCTGCGATTGCCCACCGATAACCGCGCTGGGCGCTCCCCTTCCTCCCCCATAAATCATGGGAGGGGGGGGGGCACAGGGAGGAGGAGGAGGGCTGAGGAGGAAGGGCAAGTTCACGCCAACAGCTTGGAGCGGAGGAACCGATTCCCCGGCGATGGCTGATGCGGCCCCGGGGTCCGGCACTGACACGTGGGGGGAGGCCGGGTGACCCCAACCCTGCCCCACATCCCGGGGCCACGCCGGGGTCTGTCCCTGGGGAGGGGGAGGTGGGTGTCCGAGCCACTCTTCCCCCTCCAAATCGGGGCTCCTTGGGGTGCATGGGGTCGCTGGGGCCTCCATGGGGCACATGGGGTCCTTGGGGTCTCTGTGGGCTGCACGGGGTCCCTGGGGTCTCCAAGGGTCACATAGAGACCCTGGGGTCTCTGTGGGGTGCATGGGGCCTCTGACATCTCTTTCGGGTACCCAGGGTCCTTGGGCTCTCTGTGGGCTGCACGAGGTCCCTGGGGTCTATTTGGGGTGCACGGGGTTCCTGGGGTCTCTTTGGGGTGCACGGGGTCCCTGGGGTCTATCTGGGGTTCACGGGGTCCCTGGGGTCTATTTGGGGTGTATGGGGGTCCTGGGGTCTCTTTGGGGTGCACAGGGTCCCTGGGGTCTCTTTGGGGTGCACGGGGTCCCTGAGGTCTCTTTGGGGTTCACGGGGTCCCTGGGGTCTATTTGGGGTGCATGGGGTCCCTGGGGTCTATTTGGGGTGTACGGGGTCCCTGGGGTCTCTTTGGGGTTCACGGGGTCCCTGGGGTCTCTTTGGGGTTCACGGGGTCCCTGGGGTCTATCTGGGGTTCACAGGGTCCCTGGGGTCTCTTTGGGGTTCACGGGGTCCCTGGGGTCTCTTTGGGGCGCACAGGGTCCTCGGGGTCTCGCTGGGGCTGAGCCAATCTGCGGCCCCATGGGTCTGGCGGCAGTTGGGTTTCAACATGGCGCTAACGAGGTGTGGCATGCTGTCACCCAGAGGGACAGGGACCCAGACACCCGCAGCACCCCCACCCTCCTTGGGGAGGGGTGGGGGGCAGGCGGGGACCCCTCCCCGCCCTTGGGGACGGGGGGCAGCTCCGTGCAGGTGGCGGTCCCCCCACCCTTCCCAGTGCCCTCCTGCCTGGTGTCGAGGCCGCTACGGGGAGCAGCGGGGAAGGAGCCGACGTGGGGGCTCGATGTCCCCAAGGGGTGCTCGGGGGTGCTGGGGATGGGGGACACACGCACACAGCGGGGAAGGGACACCCTGCCCACACACGAGGTGCTGTGGGTGCACACGTGTGTGTGTGGGGGTGCACACGTGTGTCTGTGTGGGGGGGCACCCGCTCGGCTGAGGGATGTGGGATGGGGAGTGGAGCCCCCTGGGATGGGGAGGAGAGCCCCCCCGGGGCTGTGGGATGGGGAGCAGAGCCCCCAAGGATGGGGAGCAGAGCCCCCCCGGGCTGTGGGATGGGGAGCAGAGCCCCCCCGGGCTGTGGGATGGGGAGCGGAGCCCCCAGGGGCTGTGGGATGGGGAGCAGAGCCCCCCCGGGGCTGTGGGATGGGGAGCAGAGCCCCCGCCATGGGGATGGGGAGCAGAGCCCCCAGGGGTGTGGGATGGGGAGCAGAGCCCCCCCGGGGCTGTGGGATGGGGAGCAGAGCCCCCACCATGGGGATGGGGAGCAGAGCCCCCAGGGGTGTGGGATGGGGAGCAGAGCCCCCAAGGATGGGGAGCAGAGCCCCCCGGGGCTGTGGGATGGGGAGCAGAGCCCCCAGGGGTGTGGGATGGGGAGCAGAGCCCCCTGGGGCTGTGGGATGGGGAGCAGAGCCCCCACCATGGGGATGGGGAGCAGAGCCCCCCCGGGGCTGTGGGATGGGGAGCAGAGCCCCCAAGGATGGGGAGCAGAGCCCCCCGGGGCTGTGGGATGGGGAGCAGAGCCCCCCAGGGGTGTGGGATGGGGAGCAGAGCCCCCCCGGGCTGTGGGATGGGGTGCAGAGCCCCCGCCATGGGGATGGGGTGCAGGACGGGGTGCCGGGGCGGCAGAGCGGGGCGTGCAGCCGTGCCCGGTCTGTGCCCCGCAAAGCCGGGCTGGGCTCCCGGGGGGGTTCGTGCTCCCGCTCGCACCTCACGCCGGGCCGAGGGGAGCACGAGGCCGCCCCAGGCGCGGCAGCAGCAGCCGGGAGCCCCCCCCCCGGCTACGGGAAGGGCCCGTGTCGTTCCCACCAAGGCAGCAAATCCCTAAAACAAATGAGCACCTGGAGCCGTGCAGCGCCGTGCCAAATCGGGGCCGGGAAGCGGAGGGGCTGCATCTGCACCCATGAAGCCACGGATCCTGGGGGGGGGGGTTAAGGTTTCCTCACCGTGAGCAGAGACCGGCCCCCGCCAGCAGGGGCTCTGCCGGGGGGGCTGCGGGATTCAGGGCACCCCTCAGGAGGGTCCGGGCGTGGGTGCGAGGCATCACCGGCCCAGTGCACCAGCGCATCCCACCGCCACCAGCACCGCGTCTGTGGGGAGCAGCGGTGACGGTGACCCCACGATTGCTTGGGGGGTGGGGGGGGGGAACTGGTACCCGCTACCCCCAACCCCAGCTCCCCCAGGACAGTTTCTATCGCTGCGCTGGGAGGGGACGGGGGGGTCCAGGGTGGCTGCCCCCCCCACTTCGGTGCCCGCCGAGCTGTCGCCAGATGTGCTCGCCGCTGCCAGGGTTTGCCATGGGAGCGGGGTGGGGGTGGGGGGGCAACATCTGGCGGGGCCGGGGTGCCGGCGCCGTGCCCGTGGCACAGATGTGGCCGGCGCCGTGGCCCCGGACACAGGCGGCTCTGTCTGCTTCCAGTGACCTGCAGCCATGACAAATGCGGGTAATCTGCCGGCTCTGCCGCGCCGAACGAACCCACGGCAGCTGCTCTCATGCTGCCTGCAGCTCTGGAGCAGTCGTTTCCCACTAAAAACCCTTCCCCCCCCCCCCCCACCCCCCCCCCCCCCCCCCCTTCCCCTTTTTCGCAAACATCTCCTCTTTTTTCACACGGTGAAGGGACCAGGCACCCCTTAGGGATGAGATGAATTTATTCGATATTTGGCAGGTGACAGGACATGGCTTCCAGTTTACAGGTTTCTGCTAGAGACGCCCCCCGCGCTCCCAGCGTCGGCTCCGGCGCGGGTTTGCCAGCCGCTCCCAAGGGATGCTGCTCCCGCTCGCTCCGGTGCCCGCGCTCACGCGGTGCCAGGAACGGGGAGGGGGGGGGGTCTCCCCTCTCCTGGTGTTACCCCCCCAGCACCGCGGCACCGGCTGGGAATGCCAACGTGGGGACATGGCTCTGTCCACGTGACTTTCCCATGAGGCGACTTTTTTGGGTGGCGTTCTGCTTTTTCGTTCAGGCGGGTGCTGCCTCAGGGAAACCCCAAAGTTTCACTGCGATGTGAATCTGATGGTGGGAGAAGGTGCCGTGAGCCCCACGGCTCTGCCCCAGCCCCTGCTCAGCCCAAGCGGGAATTAAAAAGGGGCTTAATTACAGCCGGCGTGGCTACACTTGGGTGCCGGCGTGGCACCCCATCCCCGGGGAGCGGAGCAGTGTCCCAGGAAAAGCGGGGCGACCCGGGCGAGGTGCCGCTCCCGGCGGTTTTGCTCAGGGTCGGCGAGGGAATTCCAGCAGAGACGGGGGCAAAGCCACCGCAGAGCAACCAGCAACTGCTCCCCTACGGCCCGTCCCAACGCCTCGTCCCCAGGATTCAGCGGCGAAGCCCGTCACCGTGGCCTCTGCCCTGCCCAGCTCCGGCTCTTTGCCGGTGACCCCCCTCCCCAGCTCCTGACAAAAACTGACCGTCCGGCTGCATAAAATAAACCCCTGAATTTGAAGGAACTTTATCTGTGGTTATTTCTCTCTTAGTGGCAGCCTCGGGGGCGTGGGCAGACGGGCACCCGATCTCCCGGCGGCAGCACCGGCACGCGCCGCGCTGCCTGCGGTGCCTGCGGGCACACGCACACGCTCGCACCCATGTGCACACGCGCAGGCACGCATGTGCACACCCGCACACGTGCACACCCGCCCGGCTCCGGCGCCGGGAGCTCTGCGGTGGCGGATTTCCCCCGGGTGCCCACGGCCTCGGGGCCTGGCACACGCCGGGGCCGGGGTGCACTAACGCCGGGGCAGGACATATTTTTTTATTAAATCCTGGCCTGAACTGCTCCTCCCGGGGGGGGGGGGTTAAGGCGATTATTCCAAAGGCAAACAATAGTTCCTAAGCAGGTTTCAAAGTTCACCATAAGCAAGCCGGGGTGGTTTGTCCCTTACACGGTGTCCCAGCACGTCACCGGCGGAGGTGCCGGGTGTTACTGGGGTGCAAAATGATCCCGGGCATCCTGCCCGGTACAGGAACCCCCTCGGCCACCACAGCACAGCCCAGACCTCATCCTGGTGCCTCCCCGGGACCAGCCTGTGCCCCAAGGCCTGCCCGCAGCCCACGCTGCTCCCCCCAGTGCCAGACCGGTGCCTCGGGCAGCGGCACGGCGAGGGCTGACCCGGGGGCACCGGCACCGCCTGCACCGGTTGGGCTTCACCGACAGGGTCTGGGGGGCGGCGGTGACCTCCCTAAATGACACCCTGGGGTGACACATCACGACAGGCCACCGCTGAGCCCACTAACCACGCTCTCCTCGGCATCACCGCAGCGGGAGGCTGGGGGGACCCTGCGGCTTCGTTCCCGGCACCCCCGAGCGATGGCGGGGTGACCAGGACAAGTGCAATTAAGCTCAGGCCTCGGTGATCCGGTGCATGGACCCGGCTCACAGCTCCCCCCCGTTCCCCGTCCCTCCCAGTGCCTGGTTGCTCTTGCTGGGGACAGGGTGCACGTTCCCGGAGCCGTGCCGGCAGGACCGCGGCCGACCCAGGACCCTTTCGATCGGGGAGGGGGACACGCGACACTGATTCCTCCCGCCCCGGCGACGGCTCGTCGGGCGAACGCCGTCCTCCCGGCAGCAGCCAGCACCAACCTGCAGCCCCGGCCTTGCAAGAATTAAAAACCTCTGCTAAAACGCTTTGCTGGCTAAAACCAACGGCCCCGTGGGTGAGGTAGCGCGGGGCCGCGGCACGCGGGGTCACAGCGCGCCCCATGCCTGCCCGGCCACCACACCTCCCGCTGCCGACGGCCCCCACCACCCCGGCAGGTCCCACCAGGCAGACGTTCCTATTTTCGGTGCTCGAGCCCAGCCGAAGCTGCTGCGGGCCCCGATTCAGCAAATCCAGCCGAAAAAACGGGCGCGGAACCTTCCCCATCCCCGCGAGCGCGCTCCGTTTGGCAGGCTAAAGCTAACACGCTGCACCAGGTTATCATCACTTTCCTTTCCTTCTTGACAGCTCATTCACAATATTTATATTCCGCTAAATCTGTGGCCACCGCGTATGTTTATTTTCTCTCTCCCCAAGGGCTGTAGGTACCCAACGAGCACTTTCCGCCGGGCACCGAGGCCACGTATCGGTTCAGACAGGAAGAGAAGCTGAGGGCTGGTTTCAGGGTTTATCACTCCTCTCCATTCATCACCCTTGATAAATATTTATAGATGCATTAGGGCACTCAGCTCCTTCCACTAAAAATAACATTCCTAAGCACCAAGGGGAAAAAAAAAAAAAATAAAAAAAATCACCAGTGATTGGAACTGATTATAATGTTTTCTAAGCAGCTACGGAAGCAAAGCCTAGCAAGGACCACAGCGTGGTGAGCTGCCAGCCTCAGACTACACGACTCGGTTATTTCTCTTAATTTTAAACAAAACCGAACTCGACTCCTGAAAATGAACGCGGGGACGCTAATCAGAGCCTAGCAAGGGTCCTCCCGGAGTCCCCACCTGCAAAAGCACGTTCTTTATCAGCCTGAAGAGAAGCAGAGGCCCCTCGCTGCCGGTGCTGCTCCCCCAGCTCGGCAGCCCCCACCCGCGGCGTGCCCGGCCGCTGGCTCCCCGGATCGACGCGCGGCGTCACGCGGTATTTTCAGAAGTTAGGTTTTTGGTTTGGTTTGGTTTTGTTTTTTTTTTTTTTTTTTTTTTTGAAGGCAGAATCCCCATCGTGTCGCGCGCGAGGGACCCCGGAGGCTCTGCCCCCCGTTTTCTCATGCACACCGAGGGGCAGAAGTGAAGAAGAAATAACCGGCGTGTGACGCGATGATGACACCGTTTTGGGAGGAAATCAAAAAAGATCAGTCCACTTAGCGGGAGCGGGGAGCATTAGCTTTCCTTGCTGCTTTTTTAAACCTCCCATAAATCGCTGAGTTAGATGGGGCGTTGTCTGATCGTCGTTAGCAAACACATGGAGGAAAACAGCACATGCAATGACCTAAGGGGCGAGTGCCCCCGGGGAAAGCCCTCGGGGTGGTTCGGAGAAAGCCGCTTTCGTCAGCAGGTGGTTGAGATCGGTCGCAGTCGCACGATGGAGGATGTGTCGGCTGAATCGCTCCTCTTCCGAAGGGTGGGGAGACGTCTCCTGATCCGCAGGCGTAACCCCCCGCGCCTGCGGCATCAGAAACACACGAGGCGGCGTCAGCGCCCGCAGGGAGACCCCGAATCTCCACCGGGTCGGGGATCAGCCCCAGCCCGAATCTCCACCGGGTCGGGGATCAGCCCCGGCCCGAATCTCCACCGGGTCGGGGATCAGCCCCGGCCCGAATCTCCACCGGGTCGGGATCAGCCCCGGTCTGAATCTCCACCGGGTCGGGATCAGCCCCGGCCCGAATCTCCACCGGGTCAGGGATCAGCCCCAGCCCGAATCTCCACCGGGTCAGGGATCAGCCCCGGTCTGAATCTCCACCGGGTCGGGGATCAGCCCCGGTCTGAATCTCCACCGGGTCGGGGATCAGCCCCAGCCCGAATCTCCACCGGGTCGGGGATCAGCCCCGGTCTGAATCTCCACCGGGTCGGGAATCAGCCCCGGCCCGAATCTCCACCGGGTCGGGAATCAGCCCCGGTCTGAATCTCCACCGGGTTGGGGATCAGCCCCGGTCTGAATCTCCACCGGGTCGGGGATCAGCCCCAGCCCGAATCTCCACGGGGTCGGGGATCAGCCCCGGTCTGAATCTCCACCGGGTCGGGGATCAGCCCCAGCCCGAATCTCCACGGGGTCGGGGATCAGCCCCGGTCTGAATCTCCACCAGGTCGGGGATCAGCCCCGGTCTGAATCTCCACCGGGTCGGGGATCAGCCCCGGCCCAAATCTCCACCGGGTCAGGGATCAGCCCCGGTCTGAATCTCCACCGGGTCGGGGATCAGCCCCGGTCTGAATCTCCACCGGGTCGGGGATCAGCCCCGGTCTGAATCTCCACGGGGTCGGGATCAGCCCCGGTCTGAATCTCCACGGGGTCGGGGATCAGCCCCGGCGCGGGGCCGGGCTCCGCTCCCGGGACCTCCCGAACCTTCCGGCTGGGGCTCCGCACCCCCGGGGCCATCCCGGCCAAGCTCGGAGCAGACCCAACGTGCGGCGCCCGCCACGACCGTCGACTGTCCTGCTGGCCCCGGGGCTCCCCACCTTGGAGCTGACAGCCCGGGCAACAGAGGGAACCCGAGCCGGCGGCATCGGGACCAGGGTGCTGCCGCAGGTGCCCACGAGCTGACTCTGCAAGCCGAGGCGAGGTTGGTGCTGGGCGTGCCCCCCCCCCGGAATGGCCATTTCGGCTAACAGAAAGCCCCCAGTGGTCCTGCCCATCCCAGCCCCTCCGTCACCGGCAGGCAGCCGGAGCCACCAGCACCAGCACCAGCACCACCAGCACCACCAGCACCACCAGCACCACCAGCACGGCTCAGGAGGACCCACCACAGGTCCTGGCGCCACGAACGGGAACGCGAGGGACTTGAAGAAGAACCAGCGCAGTTTAAAGGAATTTCTTTCATTCTTTCTGGGGGATAAAGGAACCCGAAAGTAGTCTCTCTTATTTTTTTCAACCGTCTCTAATGCAGCGCTTGTCAGCGCCGGTCCTTGGGGGCGTTGGGGGCACTGCTGGGCTCTCGGGGAACGGGGAGCTTCTCGTCTCCACATCAGTGGCTAAGGGGTGACCAGGGTCAAAGCCATCCTTTTCTCCAAAGCCATTAGAGTTAAAGGGACGTTAAGAAAAAGCCACACACAGCAGTATAAACAGCTCTGCATTGCTGGCTTCCTCTCTAATGGTATAATTTCACTCCTTCTTGAGTTACTAGATTGTTTCCCAGATGAGGCAGGACTTGAATTTCTAATGTAAAAACTATCAGAAAAACTCTCAAGCCGCTTTCGGGTTATCTCTACCCACCGCTAAAATGGCAGGGAGGCAGAAAGGGCAAAACGCCTTTCTTTCTCCTTTGCAAACTACCTCTAGAGGACAGCGGCGGCGGTTTTATCATGCAAAACTGCGTTTCGGATCCATCACGACCAATTCACCTGGCCTGCTACCACCACGGGCTGGGCCTGAACTGGGAAGTTCCGGACCAAAGACTTTCTCCTGGTTGGTTTTTACAACCAACCGACCTGCAGCGCGAAGGAAAAGGTCCCAGAAGGAAAAGCTCACCTACTCGGGCAGGCCCCATCCCCTCCTGGCCCGTTAGGAGTGCGTCCACATGAGGTTTTTCTGCCTCGAGAACCCTCCTTCTTCCCACTGGGAATGGTGAAAGGTGGGCATTGTGGCTACGGCGAATTTCCAGTGACCGTGGGGAGGGGGCGGGGGGCACGTGGAAACCCGATCGGGCGCCCTCCTACCAGCTTTTCAGATGGGGAAGATAAGGATCTTATTCAGGTCCGCCGGAGGCATTGTCACCTCGGGGCTCGGGCTTTCTCCCTTACCACTATCTCGTGCTCTCCAACCACCTGTTTGTCTATCCATCTGCTGTGCCTTATTATAACTTAAAGCGCAGGCTCTTTGAGGGTAGAGATTGTATTTTTAGTACATCTGGATAGTGTCCATCACAATAGGGTCCTATTTCCTGGCTGAGGCCTCTCAGGATAGAAGCAATACTAATAAAATAGGAGATAATGCTGTTCTCACTGAAGTTAATGACATTTTCCCACTGTCCGCGGCAGGAGCAGAATTGGGTCTTAACAAGAAAAAAACCTCAACGTCCTTTTGAACGGTTGCGGCGCGCTGGGCGGGCGGGGAACCTTCCTGGTGCAGAAATGGGAGAGAAAGGACTAGGGCAGGAGGTGAGCGGGGACTCGGTCCCGTGCACTGCGACGGCACGTACAGAGCCGTGCTGCTGGAGACGGGGAGGGAAAAATAAATCCATCCTTACCTGAATTACTGTACAGCCTGCGGTCGTCTAACCTGCAACACAGGGCAAAAGGCACGTTTAGAAAGTAGGTAATTTCGTTTCCTGCCAGATGAAAAAAAAAATAAAAATCTACCCTCCCCATCTCTTTATGCTCTGGTGGGTAACGCTTCCCGGGACTGCAAACAGCTTTCCAGGCACCGGGATAAACGGCAAGTCCTCTGAAATACAAGGCAGGTAGGAAAGTGCTCCTGATCTTACCAAATCCCAGAAATCCCAGCACTGCTGAGGGGGGGGGGGGACCGCAGGGGATCACCCCATCCAGGCCCCCCCCTCCAGGCAGGGTCAGCCACCGCAGGACCTCGTCCCATCAGATGTTGAGTATCTCCGAGGGGGAAACCCCACAACCCCTCTGGGCAACCTGTGCCAGGGTCTGACCAGCCTCATGGCAAAAAAGTAATTTTTATGTTCCAACAGAATTTCCCGCATTTCAGGGTGCGCCCCTCGGCTCTTGCCTTTTCACCGGGCACCACTGAGGAGACTCTGGCTCAGTTCAGTTTTTTTTCCAGCAGTCATTTAGACACATGGATTTGGTCCTGGCTCGCTCCACCCCTCCTCACGAGGCAGACCCTCCAGCGCTGTAATCAGCGCCACGGCCCTTCCCTGGGCTCTCTCCACTCTGCCCACGTGCCTCGTCCTGGGGAGCCCAGCGCGGGACCCAGCACGCCGGGGGTGCTGAGCAGGGGGAAGGATCCCACCCCCTGACTGGCAGTGCGAAACCGGTCGCCTCCGTTGCACGAGGGCACATGGCTCACGGTCAGCCCGGTGCCCACCGGGACCCCCGGGCTCTTCCCCGCCAAGCCACGCGCGGGTGGTCTCCGGCCTGTGCCGGGGCCTGGGGTCGTCCCCAGGACTTGGCTCTTCTCCCTGTTGAACTGCAGGAGGTTCCTGCCGGGCCACTTCTCCAGCCTGGTGAGGTCCCCCTGGATGGGCCGCCCGGCCCCTCGGGGCGCGACCACTCCTCCCAGTCTGGCATCATCCGCAAACCTGCCGAGGACGGACTCCGTCCTGTCCTCCAGGAACCGAGGGCGCGGGGACTACGGTTCTGGTCACTATGGGCTGGTGCATTTTCAGATTGGACATTTTTGCCTCCTTATGGAGCCGCAAACCGTGCCCTTTCTTCCAGCAGTCTGACAGGGCGGCTCACAGCTCTGTAGTCCCCTTTCCAGTTGGTTTGGGGGGGGGGGTGTTTCTGAAATCCCAACGGCCAATACGCTCAGGGAGAGTCGCGTTTCTGGGGGTGTTGTCATGGGTTCACCTCCTGGTCCCCAAGAGGCCCCCGCTGTCCTGGAGAAGAGGCAGCAGGACCACGGAAAGGGTGACTGCGGGGCAGCCCTGGCCCAGGCGTCCGACCCGGAACCACGCCTGGCGCACGTGCAGCGGTCGGACGCGCAACGCCGGGTTTGGGGAGCAGGGGAGCGCCCAGAGCGCGCCGAGGCCGGCCGAACCGCCGCGGGGTGACGTCTGATGGGACTGGGTGGACGTGACTTTGCCAGCTCCCGACTGCGCTCTTCTGTGCCTGGAAACCCGTGCAGGCATCTTCTCTGGAGATGCTGCTTAATTTGTAATCCTAACCACAAAAGACGCAGCCAACTTGGAGTCTTCCCGAATGATTTCATCCTGCTAAAGCCGCGCCACGCCGCTGCTATATCAAGCGCAGGAACGTAAGTCTCTCCAGCGGGGGAGCGAGTTCTGAGGTTGATTAATTGGGACGCAGAGAAATACGAGAGAACTTTTTGCGCAGAACCTTGCGCGGAAGCCCAAGGGTGACGCCGTCCCCAGGAAACACATCGCAGCAGAGTCCCCTCGGGGACCGGCGTCTCCCTTGCCTGCGCCAGTGCAGGAGTTGGGGGAATGCACGAGCCCCAAGTGGTTTTATTTCATGTCCGTCTTGCCCGCTCAGGGCGGGAGGAAGCAACGGGGGAGCTCTGCCGAGACGGGGACGCGCGCAGCGTCACCGTGCCAAGACCGGAGTCGGGGCAGGCAGAGCTCGGCGCGGGTGCGGGGTCCGTACGGCAGCGTCCGTGTCCCCCCCCCCCCCCGGGGGCCATGGGGCAGAGAACGGGCGCTTTCGTCACACCCGCAGCCCCCCCAAAGCCCGCGGCCTGACGCCCCGTCGCCACGCGTGCTTCGGCGTCTGGAGCCGCTCCCACAGCGCGCACGCTCCGCGTGAGGACTGCAGCTTACGGATTGATCGTCCCCTGATTTTTCTGCCAGATTTTTATCTCACTAACTTTGTGACATTAAGAAATCGCTTACTCTCTGGCAGAGATAATATTTACATTCCACACAAAGGCTGTTGGACCAAGTTCTGCTTTTGGTTACACGTCTCAGTCCCCGTTCCGCCCCCCCCCCCCGACTTCAATGCTGCTGCAATGAGTAACAGCTGAATTTGTCTTACTACGTCTCTGCTACCATACATCATATTTCAACTCTTCAAAATCCCCCTTTCCCTATTTCCCATGCAAGATACAATGCACATTTGGAAAGAAGCAGAAGGGACATCTGCTAAGCATCTAAAATATTTAACTGAAGAGGAATGTTCTAGGGCAAGGAGGGTCCTGTGATTTAGAGCCAACGCGATTCTGCTTTGAAAACTCTTGCTTTAGCTAGTATCAAACCTACTGAACTTTTTCCTACAAACTGATTATGTTTAATACTGATGGACAAGCCATCAGGAAGCAGAGCATTTCCAAACACCTGAATGCTTCGCAGAACTCGCCGGGCAGGAAAACTCAGGAAAACGAGCTCTTTTGGGGAGAAACGTGAGCCGTGCCACTTCAGCTTAGCCAGAAGGAAAACGCGTGCTCAACAAAAAAAAAAAGGATAAAAAGTTCCCGTTTGTTGATGCTGAAATTAGGTTTGGCTCAAGTGAGACAAATGCTTGGGCTGATTCAAACCTGCCCAAGTCTGTTTCTCGTGCGTCGGTCGGAAGCTCAGACAGCAGAAGTCGGGGGGCCCCTGCGCACGGTCCCGTCCCGGGGCGGGTCTGGGAGGTGCCTCGGTGCCCGCCGAGCCGCTCTCCCCGGCCCCGCCGCCCCGGCGCACGGCCACGATCCCTTCCAGCCCCGGGGGTGGCTCTGCTCGCCCGCGGCGAGGGTCCCCTCGCACCAAAGGAAGACGTGGTCTGGGGAGGAGCAGCACGTGGAGCTGCGATCCGGGGAGCCCCCCCGCCGCCCCCCCGTGCTGCGGCGTTCAGCCGGCGGCACTGCCTACACGGGAGCACCGTCAGCGCAGTAGTCCTGAACATTTGTCCAGCCGGGGGCACAGGAGGCAGGGGCTCAGCAGATGACGGTCCCACCGCTCAGGAACTTCACGGGGAACCAGCCCACGCTTTGTTTTTTTTTTCTAGTATATTCATCTGCACTGGATTTCTCACAGCACTCAGAGCGGCTCCTCCTCCTCCTCTTACACATTGCTGTGCGTGACCTTTGCTGGAAGAAAAACATTCTTGAGAGCTGACTACACACGCTGAAGGAACCCTGGCCACGACGTCATCTGAAGCCACGGCAGATGTTGGGGAGAGCGACCCGGCAGCGCGGCGATGGCCCGAGCGGGCAGGCAGCCGTGCCTGCGGGTGCCGGAACAGTGGCCGCAGGACACGGGCTGCTTCCACCCGGAGCCGCCCGCGCTCGGAGCCCTCTCCTGGGGCTCCAAACGGAGCTCCTGCCGAGGAGCAGGTCAGAAAACGCTTTGCAGCTTGATTGTCCGCAGATAATCAGCAGATCACCGTTTGTGCCCTTACCTTGGTCCTTTCCGTTCTGCATTTTTTCTGCTGCTTCTTCTTCTTCTTCCTCTGCTTCAAAAAAAAAAAAACAGAAAGAAAAAAAAAAACAAAAACAAAAACAAAACAGACGTGAGACAGGTAGGTGAGAGAAGAGATGCCTGGGGAACTTTTCTGTGGCAAGGGAACTGGCTCCTCAGGCACAGCCGACACTGGCGGGGAAGGAGGACGAGCGTTCAGGCTCCCAAGGATGGAACCATCATCCTCCTCCCTGCGGCCCGGTGCCCGTTCACTGCCCGTGGCAAAACCACCCCCACTCCATCCCGGCTGGCTGGGGGCAGCGACTACACCGTGCAGAAGAGTGGACTACCAGTGGGCTACTAGTGGGCTACTACTACCTGGCCCAGGCAGTGCTGGGACCAAGGTCCCTCGTGACTGTCACACCCTAAGAAACAAAGAACCGCGCAATGTGCGCAGCAGGAAGGCAGTCACGACTTTGAGGCTGAGCTCAAATCCGAGGAAGCAAAATGAAAATGGTTTCTGGTGAGGGTCCCTCCTGGCGCTGCAGGGTTTGCCCTCGCAAAGTGTTCGGTGCCGCCGGTGCTGACGGTGGGGCGAAACTCTCTGTGCCCCCAGGGCCAGGCCCTCTTTTACGTCTGAGAGCTGGTGGCTTGTTATATTTAACTGCAGTTGAGTCCAAGAGAGTTTATGGCCAAGCTCGTATTTATGCAGCAGAGGGTGGGAGCAGAAGGTCACATTCTTCTGCAGAGATGGTGGCTCATATCTCTCTGTGCAACATTTCAATGAGACCTGTGTAAACAGGTAACGGTTATTATGAGCAGCGATACCACTTCTGCCTGCTTCACGTGCTGCTGAGAGCAAAGAAAGGGAGAAAACCCTGCAATTAAAGGCACAATTTGAAAAACCGAAGCATTTTGAATCGATCTGACCAAAGGGGGATCTTATAAACGTTTGCTCTCTTTGTTGCTTTGACAGCAGGACCGATGAGACATCTGGGAGTCACACGGCCTCTGCCGACTCGGCAGTGGCTACCGAGGAGCCCGCAAGGCGAGCGCAGAAGGGATCACCGGCCAGCCCAAGCGCAGTTTTTAATAACAGGAGACGTGACCTGGAGCTCAGCAGCCGCTTTGGGTCCCGAACCCGCCGCCTGCTCGGCGGCTTTGCAGGGCAGGGGCTGAGCCCCCTCCGGCGGCATCACGCCCGGCACCGTGCGCTCCCCTGCAGCTCAGCTGGAGCGAAACTGGTGCCAGTGTTCCCGTGGCAGCGCCAGGAGAACAGGACTGCCAGCTCAGGGGGAGGGGGACGGCCAGAGCGTCGCTGGGAGCCCCCCCAGGACGGGGTAACCCCGAGCAGCGCTCCCTTTCCAAAAGGATCCGCTCGCTGAGCTCGTGCGCAGGTACGGAGAGGCAAACGGAGGAGTGGGTGGTGCACGGCACCAGTGTCTCACAAAATGCTGAAAACACAATGCCTGCAGCTATATCGGGCGAGCCTGGGGCTGGAGGAGGTGTCTATTCTCACAGCTTACCTCCGGGACAATATGTGTTAAATCCCACCGACTCTCATCAGCTGAGGATAACTCATGCTTTTCCTAATTTACACAAATGAAATGATTTCAGATACTTTCAAGGGAGCCTGCTTTAGTATCTGCATATCCTCAAGTAGGAGACTGTAATTAATTCCATTTTCACTCCCTTGTGAACCGTAACTGCTTTGCACAACCCCTGACAAGCCTGAAAGGGCTGTCAGTAGCGCAAACCCGGGCTGTTTGCATTTGCCAAGCTCCCGGGGATCGCAGGGGAGGGCAGGAGAGCCGCGGGCCCAGCCGACGCTTCGGCCCCCCGCCGCCCCGGCCCAGAGCCCCAGCTCCACCAAACCTCTGCAAATGAGCCCTGCTATTAAAAGCAAAAAAAAAAAAAAACCCGAATTACTGCAGACATCTGTTTTGGGCAGAGGGTTTGTTCACCAGGTTTCAGCCTAGAGGGAAGAGAGGTGCGCGTCTTGAGCACGGTGATTTATCGAAGAAACCCACGGCCCTTCACTGCAACGGCACCAGCGATGCTCTGTCATACATGAAAGACTTTATTAACTCACAGCTGCCTTTGCAGCCAAGACACGGGGCTTAGACTGGGTGAATTTACTGCTGAGCAGTAAAATATCAACCCGCTTTATAACTGCAAGTTCCCCATTAAGGGCAGCGGGAACAAAAGGCCTAACTGGTTTTAACATGGAGTTTGATAAGTTTATGGGGGGGATTATGTGATGCAACTACCGGATACAGCAAAGGGCTGGGGGAGGCGTGAAACAGAAACCGTGAGGTTCACTCTGAACACAGAATGCTTTATTTCTTCCTTAAAAGAGAAGGCAGCCCACAAACAAGCTGCTGGAATCCTAAACGACTGTATACTCCACTGCTGACAAAGCTCGAGGGTCACGGGACGAGTCCCTGGATGACAGCAGAAGCTGCTCCGGTCCCATCAGGGTGTTTACCTCCACTGGCACAGTAAAAAGGCACGAAGGGAATAATTATCTTTTTTTTTCCACATCGCTGTTTAATCCTTTGTTTGGCCTGGCGTACATTTGCTATGCCCTTGCAGAGGAGGCTCACCTGCTGCTCAAGCACCGCCGTCACTAAGCAATGCTTTGCGGAGGCTCGCTTGCAAATCTACCCCCAGCTTCCGAAGGGGCCCTGACTCCCAGAAGTGGGGCTGGGAAGCGGCATTTCTGCCCGGTGAGGGGCCCAGGACGCGCCTGCGGGGCACTCTGGACAAGCTGCTTAGTGCTGCTGCGAACGCGCGGATCGATAGGAGCCGGGCGTGCGTCTGCTTCGTGACTCACCGGCGGCGCTCCCGCCCAGGTTTGCAGAGTCTTGCCTCAACTCCCGGTGGTGACATCAACGGCAAGCCTGTTAGGAAGGTCTTTGGCGTCCTCGGCGATGTTAGCCATAAAAATTATTTTTCATTTTACCGCTGAGCGAATGAACGCATCATCTCGCATTCCGCTTTAAACACTTTTTATAAGGACCAAAGACAAATCTCCAACGTGTGGCTCCGAGCTCTCCCCCTCCTGCCGCGCGCGCGTGCCGCCGGGTTAACTCCTACCTGAGTGAAGCTCCTTCACCAGCGATGACATGGTGTTGGTGATGGAGTCGGCGGCCACCAGCAGGTCGTTGCGGAGGTTCCTCCTGGTACCTGGGAGCAGAGCGGACACACAGAACAGCGGGAATCGCGCCTGCCGCGCTGCCCAACCTCCTCGCGCCCCGCCGCTCGCCCACGCAGCCCTCCCCGCTCCCCAGCGGGGTCCCCCCGCCCCGGGATGGAGCGGGGCCCCCCCCCCCCCCAAGGGCAGCCCGGCTTCGCGAGAGGTGGTGGTTTGCTCTGGAACAGCCCAGCTCCTGCTTGGCTGCCTGATTGCCTGCTCGGCTAATTTAGCCAGCGCACGGCTCTTCTCCTCGCCGAGGGCAGGTGCTTCCCTCCCCGGGGCAGGAGCCGCCGCTCAGCCGCGCTCTCTGTGCAGGGCCGCCCTCGCTGCCGGCTTCTCTGCTGCGATCGATGTCGCCGAGGTTCGAGGGGAAGAAGAGATAACGGAATCCTCCTCTCCTGGTGCTGCACGGGAGGAAGCAATCCTCCTCCTCGGGGTGCCCCGCAGCCGGGGGCCGCGCCACCTCGCCGTCACCCGCCGTGACGCTGCCCGGTCCCGGCCCCGCTCGCCCCGTCGGCGCCGGGAACGCCCGCCACGGCTCCGCAGGAGCGACCGGCGCCGGCGAGGGGCCGCGGCGGAACCGCCGGCCTGGCTGGTGCCCGCCAAAGGGGTGAGCGAGGGCAGCAGGAGCTGCCGCGCGGCGGGGCGAGGCGCACTGACCCTCGGCGGGGCTGGGAAGGTGATGATTCTTCCTCGCCGTCTATCCCGGTTCCCCGCGCCGGTCCCCGCCGGCCGAGCCAGCCGTATCCCCGGGGCAGAGCATCCTGCTGACCGCAGCCCCATTTTGCAGCACCCCAGCTCCCCGTTGCCACCCAAACCCCCTTTCCCCCGGCAACTTTTTGCGCTGCGGGGTTTGGGGGTTTATTCGCAGGCTTTGAGGGCGGGGCGTGTGTCACGTTTTCTGCCCCGCTCTGTAGCTGCAGTTTCTCAGCTCGCGGAGCCGATGGCCCCAGCTGAGGCTTTGCTGGGAGCGGGTCCCCGCAGCGGTTCGCTGGCCCCACCTCGGCCGTCCCCGTGCCGCGGCTGCTCACCGAAAGCCGTTTTCGGCGGTCTGTCGTCCCACAGAGGCCCCGGATGCCCGCACCGGCGCAGGCTCCCCGCCGCCCCGCTTGGATGCCGGGTGTCCGACGGCGCTCCCAGAGCTCGGCGCCCGGGACCCCGTCCCTCCATCCACGCCAGCACGAAGGCAACACGCGGGGAATCGCCCGGGACATCCGATGGGACGTTTCGCAGCTGTGCCGAACGGCGGCAACGACAGCTGTGCGTCACACGTCGACTTTTGCTTGAAGCCGGGCGCCTCTCTCGTTCCGGACGTGCTGCTTTAATCTCCCAAGTGCTGGGCTGGCTTCTACCCCGTCCTCGGCTGGGCTGCTGTCAGAGCACCAGCTCCTGCCGTCTCCCCGGGGATCTCAGAGCTGCCTGCGCGCTGCCAGAGCACGCTCCCGACCTGACGGGCTTTCCGCCGGCACCTTTTTCGCCCGGGTTAAGTCGCCGGCTGACCAGCGCCGTGCCCGGGGCGGCAGCAAGGCGCGGGGTGTTCCTGCGCGTGTTCGAACAGCGTGCAACTCCCAGCACAAAAAAAAAAAAAAAACAAAAAAAACCCGCAGATTTTGGCCGACAAGAGCGGGACCTGTGCCTCAGGGGCCTCCTCTGCATCCCTTACAGGCCAGAGGTCCCTTTATCCGGGTGAGTCCTGTCACTGCAGGTGACAGGGGAGCACGGCCACCGCCCTGCCCAGCAGCGAAAGGTTTTAAAACTCCCTGTGAAACAGACGAATAATGTTCACAAGCTCATCTGGTCATCTACGTGCAGAAGCTACCCAAAGCTCTCCTGACTGGGGGCATGCAATTATTTTATTATGCGAAAGCACACAAATGTTGTCCTGTTTCCTGTGTTCTCCACTTGCCTTGAATTTGCCTGATTTTGCATGATTAATATGAAATAGCACTAATTGTGCAGATTGCCTTTCCGGAAGGATCATTCCAGGAAACTTATTATGGAGTCTGTTGACCATTTTTTTTCTTCCAAGGGTTTTTCTAGCAGTTGAATAGGCCACCGCTGTGGTTACCACGAGAGGAATGTCCACCTTTCCTTTGGCAGCAGTGGATTGTATTTGCATCTGAGAAATTCTGAGGGACTGTTTTGGTTTTGTTTTTGTTTTTTTTTTTTTTTTTCTTTCAGGACGATAGACAGCAGCATTACTTCTCTAATTAGATGGTGGCCTCAGCTTCTGAATATGTCGAGCAGAATACCATCGGGGCATTTTATTCTATTACTGCATTACCGCGTTCTCCCTCCGGCCAAGTGGAAGATCAAGAGATCACCTATGGAGGAAACTTATCTAATCTTAAGACTATACAATCAAGACCACTGGGGTTCGATTCTTTGTGGGTTTCCTTCTCTAGACCTTCCCTGCTCACAGAAGACTCGTGTCCCGGGAGGAAAGACAGGACGTTGGCGCGCCTGCCCGCTCCGAGGCCACGGCAGCACGAGGTGCAACAGCACCGAGAGCTTCGCTCCCTTTTCCTCCTCGCTCCCACCATGAGGTACTGTAAGAATTTGGTGGATATGCACAAGTTAGCAAAAATAATTTATAACGTTTTTGTTGAAAAAACCCCATAAAATAAGCGTACTGCAGGCACTGCCTATAGATTTTTCGCTTCTGGGGAGTCGTCACCACCACCGACACCAAGCTGTTTGGATGAGGCTGATGCACAAGTCCTTGGCCCAGCCCTGAAGAGTTTTATTCAACACCTGGTTCATTGCAACATACATTTGAGATGCTGTCAGGTGTTAAAAACCTAGAAAAAACCCAAGTTTTCACTTTGGGCAAAATCAACAGGTCCTGACGAAGACTATCCCCCTGTGAACCAGCCATTCAGGTAAAAGGCATGAATGAGCCCTTGATTAATTACATCAGCTTCTGCCGGAGCCAGGAGTTTGAGGAAGACAGCTCTGGTGACTGTAAACAGTGCAGAGAGAAGTTTGCTTTGTCATGGCTTTTGCCTGTATCTCCGAAGCGAAAAGCAGATGGATAGAGAGCAAATTTGGATGCCAAAACAATACTGTAAAATGAAAAAAAATCAAGTAGGACAGTTAATGTACTACTATAATCATGTGCTCATTACTCCTAGCAGCAGAAGGGAGATCATTTCATCTCTTTGTGCCTTCCTAATTAAAAAAGGAAAGGGGAAAATGATGAGGCAGATAGAGCAGATTTTCCCAGTAACTGGTAGGACTCATTGAGCCGCTGTTCCACTTTACGCAGCCTGGAAAAAAGAAAGCCAATCTGCAAAGGGGGGAAGGAGAGGCAGCTGCCAAAGAAATCAGTCGAGAGCTCTCGGCTGTACCATCCAACTCGATGTGGAGATGAAGAGGAGGCGACTGGACCACCCACAGCAACAGATGGAGTGTTGTGCCTCTGGTATTTGGCACCCTGCCTCCCTGGAAATGCCTGCTTCTGCTGTCGTTTCTGGAAGTGTTTAGAGAGATGAGGAGCTTGTTCCTACCAACGGGATGGGAAAAAGACATATCCTTCCCTCAGAGGAGCTGTAGATGCTCGGTGTTTCCAGGCTGGATGTCCTCCGTCCCCTGTCCCGTTCACCGGCTGAAGTTCTGGAGAACAACTAACAACAGCCCTTCCCTCGGCCGGGCGTGCTGGGGGCCAAGGGCTCGCAGCCCTTGCTGGAGCGCTCCAGGCACCAAACACCAATTCAAAGTTTCCACGGGTGCTCCCTGCTCCTCTGCTACCATTTCGTAGCCTCTTTCCTCACCTTCTTCTGGCGGCAGCTCGCTTCGGCAAGGGAGAAGGCGGTTCTAGGAGGATATATCCGATGA